>NC_143013.1:54444727-54582227 GCF_055824585.1 Amblyomma mixtum | reverse complement strand
TTTCTGCGGAAGTGTTGTCAACGCCAACGTTTATTGTTGTAGTGCCGTGTTTGTGCCACAGCGTTGTCCAAGCGAAAGCATGCAGCGCACATCTCTCGGTCACTACCGCCACATAGCTCAAAGCGCGAATATTAGTTTGATAGTAGCGCCAGTTGATGAAGCAGATGATGTGCATTGCACGGCGCTAGATGGTTGGTTTATGGTTGGTTGGTTTATGGGGTTTTACGTCCCAAAGCGACACAAACTGTGAGGGACGCCGTAGTGAAGGGCTCCGGAAATTTCGACCACCTGGGGTTATTTAACGTGCACTGACAACGCACAGTGCAATTTCGCCTCCATCGAAATTCAGCCGCCACGGCCGGGATCGAACCCGCGTCTTTTGGGTCAGCAGCCGAGCACCATAACCACTGAGCCACCGCGGTGGCGCACGGCTCATGAGTGTGTTGCAGTTTAACGCGAGGCGTGTTTGGCTGCGGCTGTAGCCTAACCTGGTTGGGTTACTCGGGTACGAAAACTATTCGTTTTGGCTGAATTAGCGGGGGCTTTGCAGCCTTGCTGTTTATTGGAGATTTCTAATCAAACTAGCGCTTCTAATGTGTTCAATTATCCCGCTGCTACAAAGCAACCATAAATTAGACTACTTTTTCTTGACTCAATTTTTTTTCCGGCGATAGTGGTGAGGGTCAAATAACAAACGTTTAGGGCACAAGGTGAATTTTGTTATTAAGGAAATTACTGCCGTACTTCTGTTCACCATTGGTTGGCTGTTTTTGGGGAAAGCGTAATTTGCCTGTTTCAGTTAAAAAGCGCTCGTATTTCTGTGTCTGACGTTTTGTGAATGCAATGTAGCCTTGTTCTACACTTCATCCAGATCCCTGGGCGGTACGTCTGACTTCCTCTTCAGTATCTTGCAGCGTTGTCTCTCATTGTCCGTCTGTAATTGGAGAGTAGTAGGTAGAAGAAGAATTCAAAAGGAATGAAATTATAAACACTGGCGTCAGAACGAGCCTAGCTTTTTTTTTCGACAAATTGAATACACCAGACCCTTTTATTCCAGAGGCTGCACTAGGCTTAAAGCTGCTAAACCAAAGGTTTTTTTACTAACCTGTGCCAGCTGACAAGAGCATATCAGCAATAAAGCCGATAGATGTTTTTATGCGTAGCATATTGAAATCGCTCAGTTCAGCCCTTGGGTGCGGCCGGGCAGCCACCAAACCACGTGACGTGACGTCACCAAACCACGTGAAAAAAAGAAAAAAAAGGAAAAAAAAAGAAGAGAAAGGAAAAAAAAAAGAAAAAAAAAGGACGGCTGAGCATGGTGGCGGTTACCACCGCCCCGTTTCAAAGGGGGCGCTCCTATCCATTCATCCATCCATCCATACGTCACGGAGGGAAACCTGCTGAGAAAATCGAGTGCCGCCAAGCAATACCCCGCGCAAAAAGACCGCGCAATATGCAACGCATTCTTGGCTTAACCAAGCTAAGCCTGGGAATCTTTTTTTTTTTTTGTCGTTCAGATTAGCATTTGGCGAAGAACACTTTATGGAAAACAGCCGAAAACTGCATGAGTTTCCTGAACGAAACCAAATGTATGCCATTTTTTTCATGGATGTTTAATTATACTACTTGCACCAGGTCTCTCTAGCAAGTTGCTGCCAAACTACCACGGACCCTACCGCGTCCTTGAGCGCACTTCTCCCGTCACTTACGTAGTTTAGCCCGTGACGCCATCACCCGATCTCCGACGACGTGGGCGCGAGACCGTCCACGTTTTGCGTTTGAAGCCGCACTACGACCCCTGCGTCGTGTTCATCATCATCATTTATTGTCCCTTAAAGGCCCCTGTCGGGGTATTACATAAGGGGAGAGCGTATACAAGGTTGATGTGGAAAAACAAAGGTCACAAAAATATAACAATGCAATATAGGAACATAAAGAGAAGCAAAGAACGCGATAGTTAGCACGGTGCAGGTAAAAAATGCCTTTAGGCTACAAGCACCACACACGTCGGCGAGAGGTTAGGGCAGCAAAACTCAATACAGGAAAAAGAATTTCTTATAAACACAAATTGAAGAAAAAAAAAGACATATCAACCCACGTGATCTAACAACATCGCCTTAAACCTTGTCGCATCGTGCACATTTGTTAGTGAGTCGGGCAGAAGGTTCCATTCTTCAATTGCGGTCGGAAAGAAGGACTTGTTAAAAGCATTTGTGGAGCCATGAAGTCTTTGGACGCTATTTGAATTAAAAAGGCGGCGCGATGTACGAAAGGGAGGAGGTATGAGGGAACCACGGAGATAGGGGAAATTGAAGTATAACTTATGGAACAAGCAACGGCGCGCAACTTTTCGTCTGAGAGCTAAGGAAGTGAGGTCAAGTGATGATTTAATGGAACTTAAGCTGGAATGAAAGTCGTATGTTGACGATATGAAGCGTGCTGCACGGTTCTGGACGGCTTCAAGCATGTTAATTAGGTAGGACTGATGAGGACTCCAGATCGCGGATGCATACTCCAGCCTACTGCGGACAAAAGTTTCATATGCCAGTTTACGTATGTTAGCGGGGGAAGAGGGAAGTGATCTTCTAATAAAACCAAGTGTACGTGAAGCGTCGGCCGTGATTTTTTGTAATATGATCAAGTAATATGTGATATGATATATTTAATATGATTTTTTTAAGTTGACCCCCTAAATCGCCAGGATGGCTCTTTTTCCCCCGGAGCCGAGACGAAAAGATGACGATCGGCAGCTGAAGCAGCAGAGCCGACGCGCGGCGCGAGACGAGAGCGTGAACTGTTCCAGGACCGGACCTGTCCTTGCCCGCTCTAACCGGCCTTCACAACTGTCAATAAAGGCCGTTACATACTAAATATTTAAACAATAGCTAGACTATAATCGTTATGAATAATTCTAGTCAATCACAATGGTTCTTCCCTCGTCTGCTTACCATCAGGCGTTTGCTATGACAGCCTAGGCAGCAAGGATTATACACCAATGCATTTTACAACAAAGGAAAAGGCTTTTACAACAAAGGGGCGTTCCATCCAAACCTAGTATTTCTATATTTTTCGTGGTTTTAGTGAATCTTGCATTGTCTGATTTGACTAGGCCGTTACCCTCACGGCAACTAGGAAAGGTTCTGCGGTAACTACCTGCGTGCTCAAATGTTGCCTAAAATTACGTCTGCTTTATTTTGAAAGTGAGCGAATTTAGAAATGCACATAACCTCACTTAAAGGTCCCTTGGTTGGCAGCGCTTATCTGCGAAATCTACCGAGGCTGATGTTAACGACCGACGAGGATTTCTTGTTCTCCTGAACAGAGTTGTGTTCAAAGCAGGTAACAAAAAGTTTTGGAACAGTAGCATACATTTGACAATAACGCAGGGTACCGATTAAGCATTGACAATAATTTGCGAACTCTAAGCGGATTACAAAGGGCAGCACTACTCTTTTATTCTTATCAAAAACAAAAAAACAAAACAGGAAATAGTTAACCTGGTTAACATGGGTTTTCAGCTCCTCGTTGACGAGATTAAACATGGCTGCACGAAACAAACATGCAACCCAGTCGCCAATCGGCATCGAGTGCTTTGTTCCCGGCGCCTACATTGCGAAATTTCGTGCTCGTTTACTTGCGATGCCCAGTTCACTCCCACACCGCAGGCGGCATCGAGTTTTCGATTCATTTCCGATGCGGTGATTTGTCTTTGGATAGTTATTGCTGACGATGCCCTTCCTGCTTTCTTTTTCGTCCTCGCTGATCCCAACTCTGGATTGCAGAATTTATGCCAAAACAGCTTTTTTTTCCCGCCCACGCTTCCCTTTTCTCGCTTTCGCATCCGGCGCCTTCCCTTATTCTTTTTTCCTTCGGTTCCTTTCTCCTTAACGGCGCCTGTAATGCGGGGGACAACGACACCCGAAATGACCATCGAACGACCTGGAGCGGAATTCCAAACAGGTTGCCCCACGCACGGTCCATAGGCGCTGTCGCTGGAGAGTTCGGATCGATAGCGCGCCGGTGATGGTCTCGAACGCGCTTCTTTCCCAATTCTCGCTTCCTTCTCACGCCTTGTTCACCGACTTTTTTTTTTCTTTGTTGCTCTACCGCACAGTCTTTTCTGGTAGCGCGGGCGCTTCGGGTGGACGTTATTTCTGGAAATGCGTCTCGATGGCGCAATCACGCACTTCCACTGCTCTCGAAGTAGTGAAAGGTGAGTGCGGGTCCGGCCGGAATCGCTGTATTAGCCGTCAGTGCACTACGCCTATGAAGAGTGCGCAACACTGTGTGCTTTCGGCTGTTCATCGATTTCTGTGGGCTTCTTAAACGTGTGAAGTATATGAGTAGAAAAACCTCGACTTAGAAGCTGAAAACCCACATATTATATTGTTTCCCATTATTTGCTTCCCAGTATTTCACGTACCCCATTTGTGACGGTCCTCAGAGTTATGTAGCCTTTATAATTGTCCACACAGGCCACACTTGCGAACCCCTACACCTTTAAAGCGTAATAAACAGAGTGGTCGACTTGGTTTGGAACAACGCATTTTCACTTGCTTTATTTTTTGTTTTTAGACGATGTTTAGTATATCGCGTGGTCTATAAGAACTGAATTTTCGCCCGCCTGCTCTTCGCAGACAATAGTATCATCTGTACACGTTAACATTTTCATCTTCTAAAGAGTGTACTTGTAACCACCACCTTCTCAGGGACTCGAAGTTGAACGTCACAAGTATTGCAGGGGTGAAAGTGCTATAGATAAGCATATTGAGCATTGAAATGTGTAGAAGAGAAGCATTGCACAATTTACAGCTTTCTCTGATGAGGCGGGAGTTAATTCGCGCGCTCAGCTGGCGTTTTAACGTATGCTACCTTTCTTCTCGTGGCTAGTTGGTGTCACTAATGGCGAATGGACCATGTAAGTTACTTCACTCTTGAAGTTCGCTCTGATTCGCACTCGCATCATGTGCAGGGATTCCGCGAACGGCTGCTGCTGTAGTAATGCGTCTACAGTTTGTCCATGGACTGATCTAAAAGAGTTGAAAGCGCGTTTTCCGCTTGCTTTGCTCACAATTATACTCGCATGAAATACTGGCCACGCATTTCGCGCCAACCGGCAGAGATGTATTGTCGCTATATATATCTGTGGTGTTCACTCGAGTGGGAAAGGAGCAGACGAGAGAAAATCCTTAGGTTTGGAAAAAAAAGTGAAGGCCGTAGGAGGGGCCAGTAAAAAAGGTAATAGGACGTAAAACGTTCCACTTATCGTACTTTTCCTGTGCTCTCACATTCCTCTTGCCGATAATGAAATTATGAGCTCACACTTGGGGGTTGCATAAGCAAAAACTCTGGAGAATGGCGTTTTTCAATGGGAAGCTCTTGATGAAAGAACTTTTTACTGTAACAATCAATATATCTGCAAACCTTCCCTCCGAAGGATTGCATTTTTTTCTGCTATCAATGTTTTTCCTGTCGTCAAAAACATTCCACAGTGGTATTCTGTGGCGTTTACAACTCGATGAAAGTGAAGGACAAATTAAAAAAAAATATTGCTGTGCGTCTGAAGATTGGAGAATTACTTTCAATAGTTCCATTACAGTATCACGACATTTCGCAATTGCCATAGAATTAAAATTGATGTTCAACAATCTTGGACTTGTGTGGATACAGGCATAAAATTCACAAAACATCAAAAAAGCAGAGCCTACAACCAATCCACTGACGTTGTTGAAACTAAGCTCTGGCTAATGTTCCCTCTTTAGGAATTTGCACTGAACGACAAATTGTTATGAATTTTATTTTCATATAGAAAAGCCCCTCTCTGCACAATGCCGCAGCAGTTGTAACAAACTAGTATGGCTTAAAAGAAACTGATTTAGAGTAAGTGGAAGGGAATAGTTACTCTTGAAGGTTTTGTTTTCGTTTTATGGGGTTTAACGTCCCAAAGCAACTCAGGCTATGAGAGACGCCGTAGTGAAGGGCTCCGGAAATTTTGACCACCTGGGGTTCTTTAACGTGCACTGACATCATGCAGTACATGGGCCTCTAGAAATTCTCCTTCATCGAAATTCGGCCGCCGCGGTCGGGATCGAACTCGCGTCTTTTGCGTTAGCAGCCGAGCACCATAACCACTGAGCCGCCGCGACGCGACTCTTGAAGGAAAAAAAGTCTCCATTATGGGTAGAAAGTAATCAGGTGCGGTTCGTGTCTTCCAGCCGCCACCTAATTTTACTTCCACATAATAAATCTCGCGAGCCAAACTTTCTCCCTTATAGTAGTCTCAAGCAATCTGCTCTTAATCGAGTTTTTTCTTGGCCCCTGGCTTCTGCTCACGCGTGCGGTTAGCCTTATTCTCTATTGTGCCTACGAATTCTGCGCTGCCTTCAGAGTATCTGAGTGCTGCATGTTTTTGTGCTTTTTTTGACGTTTCCTTTTCTTGCCTTGGCCTGTTTCGCCACCAACATATAAGTATTTTCTGCGAAATGGACCCAGGCAGCCGCGGTGGCTCAGCGGTTGTGGCACTCGACTGGTGACCCGAAAGACGCGGGTTCGATCCCGTCTGCGGCGGTTGAATTTCGATGGAGGCGAAATTCTGGAGGCCCGTGTACTGTGCGATGTCAGTGCACGTTAAAGAACTCCAGGTGGTCGAAATTTCCGGAGCCCTTCACTACGGCGTCCCTCATAGCCTGAGTCGTTTTGGGACTTTAAACCCCCATAAACCCAAACCCAACTGGAACCGGAGCGGTGACTTATTCGTTGGGGCATTGGTCTGCTGGACACAAGTTCACAGGTTCGAACCCTGCCATGGCTAGAGTATTTTGACGAAGACATGAAAAAATACGCTTTTCACGCGAATATCGCGCACGTTAAATTAACAGGTAGCGCACAGCTTCATCAAATTTTTGTACTCAGAAAAAACTGATTCAGCGTTTTTTTCTGTGTATGTTGATGAGTTAAGCAGGAAATGAAACATTTATTAAAAATTTTCTATTTTAAAATTTTCTCTCTTCTCGGTTCAAACTCGAACATCCTTACTGAAAAGGACTCTGTTGTCAGCGTTTTGGAGTGAAAGGGAGTGCAGTCTATCCTTCGAGTTTCGCGTATAAAAACTAATAATTTTTTACTTTTAATTGCGAAACTGACGGGTTATACTGACACTTATTTTCATTTATTGGCATTTTCAATGTTATAAAAGGACATTACGGTATTTTTGACAATCATGGAGTAATCCAATGAAGTAGGTAAACTCAAATTTGGCTACTGTGCGCTTTTAAACTATTGTAACAAATTTTATTTAAACCAGACGCCTTCCTCCACAACTGCCTACCTAAAAGTGAACATTCTGGGACTAAATAAAAAAGAGCATAGATTAATCAGGAAAAAAGAATTATTCAGTTCTAACAAACGAATGCGATTAACTAGAAGTGTCATGAGGGGCACGTGGTATATGATCGATATTAATGCGCAAGCGCTATTTAGATATGTAATCCCAGAGCAAGATCTTGCGAATTTCTCGGTGTGTGCCAAGTGAAATAAAGTATACATAGATCAAATAAATATCCGTTACTGGGATTTGAACCCGCGGCGGCGCTAAAAGATCAGCTTCGCTGGTCACAGCTCGAGAGTACTAGGCTATGGCTGCAGTTTTTTCTTCATTGAATGGAAATCAAACCAGCTAAGCTACCTAATGTTTTACGTAGGCACATACTATTCCGCGATACAGACACACATTCTCATGTCTTCATAGAATGTACTCCACTAGCACGTGAAAACTGCGAGAGGCATAAACATGCGTGAAGAGTCGGCAACAATTAAGGAAGCTGATTCTGCCCACTGTAAACCGCCGCACCAAGGCACACTGTTCACTGAACAGAGAATTAGAAGAACGAGGTGGTTCTGCGGGTCGATTTATCATGGAGTTCTTCCGTAGGGGAAAAAGTCCAATCAGCATTAACAGATCACACCGAATACCGGAGTCTTTCATGACAGGCAAGAACCTTATACTGTAAGGCGAAATCTCAATGTCCTTTTCGACTGTCCGCTGTAGTATGTCCCAGAAAAACACTGCATCACGGCATCACGCAAAGCAATGATCGATTGTCTCTAGTTGGCCGCACAGGCGACAGTTCACCGACCATGACACAAAAGCCCCTTGGCGCGAAGCCAGGCCTTGACAGGTAGAGTTGAAGTGTGCAGTTTAAAAAAGAAGGATTTTGCAGCAGGTTGAATATACATTCGCTGAACTCACTTCAATACACTCGAATCCGCAAAACCAAGGTAAGACTGCCGATACAGGGGCAGAAGGAATAGAGATTCTGCTAGTACTTTTGTTATCTGCTTCTTTGACCGGCCAAATAAATATTGCAACGAAAATAGAACAGTCAGGAAATCAAAGGTATCATAACCTCCTTCAGGAAAAACCCCACAAAGCAATCTATCGGTCATGACCAGTGGAAGCAAGCAGATAGAGCAGTCGACAACTCAGTCGCCTTCTGAGCATCGCTAGCAGAAATGGGTGGCTTGCAGATTTGAAGAAGAAAAAACTGTGAAACAAGCTGGTGAACAAACAAGCGAACAAGGCCTACTCCTTAAGGCTGGAGAGAAAGATACAAATTGTTTCGATGCATATGGTCCCATTGAGAGCGCCAAACAAATGTCGCGAATAGCTCGTGGAAACAAAGGTCGCGAATAGTCTGTGCCGCGCTTGTTCCTTCTTGCTCGCACAGTACATCACTTGCAATGCATAGAAGAGCTCCACAATCAAGAAGATCTTGCACACTTGTGCCCTAGCAAAAATTGAGATCTCCCGACCCATCCACGACTGCGTTTGGCACCTGACAGAGTATTTGTGACTCCCGATAAGACTCATTATTCCAGACCTGATGAAGGAAAACCCCAAACTACCGTAGGGACCCTTAGCGAAAAAGAGGATGTGCTAAAAATGCATTTCAAACGTATTGTATTAATTTCATATTTATTTCGCATTTTTTTGTCCCTATGCTTAAACTGCAATACGAATGCTTTCTAAGTATACTAGGAATAATATTTTAAACGTTCTTAAAAGTACGTTAAAAGTACATTTTTGCCCGCTTAGCATATTTATAATGCTTTAAACATATAATAAAAATATACATTAGAAATATACTAAAAATATACATTTAATACATTAAAAATGTGTTTACTTGGGCTTAAAAAAAGTCTACTGGGCGGCTCCATGGAATGACACGGGTTAATTCTTCAACTGGAGAACAAATCGTACACGGGTATTTATCATTAATCAACAGGAGTCTGATATTATAAGGTCACGTGATTGAATGGGAACGGCAGATACCTACACACAGCATACCAAGACGACAGTGACACAGCAAACAACAAATCCTACGATAAGCGCTATACTTGGCTTGCCGTATATATACCCAGCGAAAGCGACGCACTATTTAGCGCGGTGAGGCCTTTTTTTGCGCAAATACTGTGGGCTGCCAAATTATCGCAGAAGTACCCTACTGGTCGCGTTCGAATCTGGGATTAATTGAGAAAGGAATTGCTTGTTGAAACTTGCGTCAGGCACAGGTCAGGAGTCGAACTGTCAACCAACAGATACATGGGCGTGTAAGGGAGCCGGTCTGCCCTGCCACACGGGGTCCTTTCCGCTGGCTTATTCGGACCCAGAAGTACCCAAGGCGCTTTTGCTGGTATAATGCTATCACGTTCTCACACGGAAATGTTCGAATGACATTGATTGGAATGACATTCGAGAATAGGAATGACATTCGGACTCGACGGACTGCCGCGGTGCTGCTCGACACTTTCGAAACGCATTCGAAAGCCTCAGCTCGTTTTCAGTGTACAGCGACGACGACGACGACGGCGGTCACACTAGTCCGACAACGACAGTATATATCACGCTGAACAACAGCATGTAATTATAGTGAAACATCTAGTTTACTATAATATGATTCTAGAGGAACACGTTTTTCAGGCCAACGACACCGACGAATCCGGTCGGCGGACGGTCAGCCTTGTCGGCGGCTGAGCGAGAGCACGGTGATGAGGCGGCGGTGTGTATATGCTCGCGCTTCTAAATGAGCGAAACGAACGGCTATATTTCACGTGTGCATACTTGAACACTCACCAGCGATAAGCGCTTGCCAAATCAGTTTCAATCGACGACGGCTCTGTTCCCTTCCGCGACGACTAGACCCAGCGAGTTCGCAGGGTTGGATCTGTGATTTCGGTGGTTGTGAAGAGCGAATCACAAGCTTTAGCGAATGCAAATGGTCACCAGGTGTAGTTTTGGCAACAGTGACCTGAAATCAACTATTGCTTACATCGCAGGGCACGCGTACGATGAACGGGAATCGCCGGTGTGACCCAGACTGCCGAGCCGTGCTTTACGGCCAGCAGCAGTCGTCGCCGTCGCTAGCTTGTGGATAACAAGTTAGGCCGTTTCAGTTAAAGCGAACAGTCGCCAGACATACTTCTGGATAAAGTAGTTAAAAAAAAAGTACTGGTCACGTCGGAGAAAGCCGGGACAAGAAGCGAGAAGCGCCAGTCCTGCGCGATGCCAACAACCCGGCTTTCTCAGGCGTGCGATCGCATCATCGCTTCCCACACATTGTCGTACTGCGTAAACAATCACGAGTACAACCAGTAAAAAAGAAAACAGATTGTTTAATAGAACCAAAGCGCATATTGCGTTTTATGTACTGTAAACAAGCGATGTAAACAACGTATGAGTGCAGTCGTCCTCATCGGCGCACTCCCGGGGAAATTTCATGCTGACGCGGTTAATATTCATTGGCGTAATATTATCTTCAAGCACTCCCTTAGACAGAACACGTGTAGCATCGTTAGATGACAGTCGGCTGGAAGGCATTTGAAGCGCCCGTGTAGCAGGGGTATAAGTGGTGATCACCTTCCTGCTAGAAGTTACCATAAACGAAAGGATGACAAGAAAGGGAAAGTTTTCACTCTTCGCTGAAACGTCATTTCGAGCCCTAGATTGTTCCACGGTAGCTTGAAGTGTAATGCAAATATGTTTACGCGGACAACCCATTTGTTAGAATTTAAATATACTTCAGACGGATTAATTGCGTATTTACGAAAGTACACTTTAAATAGATGGCCAGCACCAAAATACGATGTCCCGAAACTCGATTTTGAGCATTAGATTGTTCAACGACAGCTTGTAGTGCGCTGCAAACATGCTAATGCGGACTGCCAATTTGCTAGAATTTCAGTGTTCTTTGGACGAATTAATTGCGTATTTACGGAAGTACACTTCAAATACATTGACGACACGCAAATGCCATTTCCCGAAACGCGATTTCGAGCACTCGACTGTTCATGGCAGCTAGAAGTGTGCAAAGACGTTTAAAAGGACTGCCTGTTTGTTAGGATTTAAATATATTTCGGATGAATTAATTTCATATTTACGATAGTTAACTTTTAATACATTGACAAGATGCTAAAACTGCATACATATACGTTTACAAGGGCTGCCCGTTTTCTAGAATTGAAGTATACTTTCGATGAATTAATTTCATATTTCCGAAAATACACTTTTAATACACTGACAAGGTGCTAAAACTGCATGCATATTTTTTCATGTATTTGAAAAGTGCTCGAAGTATGCTTTAAGTGAGGTATTTTTGGCACATTTTAAAAATATGTTTCGAATACCAAGCATGAAATTTCAGAAACGTATTTCCTACATATTTTTAGTGCATTCATGAATACAAAATATGTTTAAAATACATTTTAAATAGCCCTCCGTATATTCCAAACGTATTAGTTTTTGCTAAGGGTTGGCTACAGTAATGCGCAGTAAATGAAAAGGTATTCATTAAAAACAATATTCGGCTGGGTTGAAATGTTGCTGTATTCGTGATTTCACAAGACCTAGCTGCTTGTAGGCAACGATCGACTAAACTCGGCACCGTATTGTGGTAACACCGTCCGACGTTGTCGGAATGAATCTGCCATATGTCTTACAAAAGATCTTCTTAGCTAGAAAAATACGAAATTTTTATTACAGTCATTAATATTTTCCAGTGTTCTATACAACTCTTGATGCTGTTTCTGGACTTCATAAGTTATTAATCTACGCAGCAAGTACAATGATAATAATGAATAAGGATGCTGCAGTCTCTGCGTGATACTGATTTTGTTTAAGACGCGAAGGTAACTGAATCTGTTGTCTCTGGACTTCTCAAGAAAAAAAAAGATTAACGGACCTACGCGGAGCAACGTTCAAGACACTGTTTTGTAGTCACCCTTCACTGGAAAGAAGCAAAATCTTCGGACGGTTGGTATCCCGAAAGCACTTTCCCTGTTCGTGGGTCGGATGCGTCAGTTCTTGAAACATGACCTAACGCTGCAACACTGTTACCCGCGACTTGTTGCTCGTGCATTGCGTGTAGTTCTGTCTGCCTGGAAACATGCAATACCACATTCGCCAATAACACGAGTCGCGTAACTTGTGGCACTCTATAGCGATTCAGTCGATCACCGTGCCAAGCATTCCCGCTGGCGACGGTTGGGCCAAAGCCGTATTAACAAAGCCGCTATGTGCAGGCGACAAGCATTTCCGGCATGCAGTTCCTGTTCAGACGGACAGTTCAGCACCCGGAGTTCCGCACGCCAACAAACTCGCCGGATAGCTTCGGGGCAAGTGCTCCGCAATAAAACCCGGAGCCCAACGCTGAAATATCTCAGGCTTCAGGGTCGCCAGGCACGTCAGACAGAGAGAGCGAGGGAGACGGGATAGGGGAAGAGAGAAAGACTTGGCGCTGAAGACCAACCGTCCGTCTGCGCCGGCACGTGGCTGTCGTCTGGCCGTCCCCGCGCGCCCGCCACGGTGGACCGCGAAGAAGAAAGATGGCGACCCGCTTTCGGAGCTGTCTCCCCTCACCGTCTCGTAATCAACATGGCCGGGGGCGGCCTATTCTCTATGCGTCGCACTACCCAACGCTGCAAACGGAATAAGACGAAGACAAAGAAAGATAACGCGGGGTGCGGAGACGCGATTAGTACGGTACGATGGGTAAACGGGGCACCGCTGGTCGGCACGTGGACGCGTGGATACAGCGGCCGTCTCTACGATGACGACAGTTTTGCTTGTTTGCCTGCCCTTAAACCGACAGCTCTGAAAGGAACGCAGGAGGTTGTTTATAGGCTGTGCGAGGTTTTATAGACAAGAAGGCGTCAGTTTAGGCCCCCGTGTAATTAATCTTTGAGTCTATAAGGAGGACTTCTTTGTGCAATGTGGATTAACGGTGATACCAGCACAGCATAATAAATACGTTTACTTAGTGGCTGTGCAAGTTTGGCACCACGGTAAGCGTGGGGCTTAATAGGGTTTTTGTTCACTGCTGCTGACTTTTGCTTAGCCATTAGGGTGTCACTAAAAATCGTAAATTAGGTTAAGACCGGCTGTGGATTCATGATTTTTTGATATGCCTAACGAAAGTCGAAGGTAAGTTACTTCGGCAGTCTTGAGAACGCCCTGAACCATATAAAACTGATATTTACTAATGGCTCTCCAGAATGCTCCGGCTGAGCAAAAAGCAAAATATCTGTTCGCCAGTTTTGAGGCAGAAGCCTTGGTTATGAGATAAAAAACTGACGTTTTAGCTACGAAGTGGGCTTGCTTCAAGAATGTGAGCTTCACACGCGTGCCACATCGTTGTCTTTTCGTAATAAGGCTTTTTTTACGAGCGCAATACTCATTAAAATCTTTGTCTTGCCAATGCCAACCGCTCTCTCATGTTTGGAAGAAAAGAACAGAAAATGTGCCGTCTCACATAAACACAGCGCATGTGCTAAGTGCAGTTCACTATAACGTGTTAAAGAAAGCCGAAATGTTCAAGAGAAATTTATCATCACAGTAACTAACGCCCATACGACGCAAAGCCAGAAATAGTCAGCACTGACTACCTTTACTACATGTGTGCTTTCCAGAAAGATGCAGCAATGTGTTCATTACTACTTGCTGTCTAGAAAATCTTCCTTGTTGGCTCTGAAACTGAACAAGAGTTTGATGCGCACAAATTGAATTCTGGGCGCCTTACATAAAATTTTTCTAGCGAGTGCTTCTAAACTTTGCTCTTCCTTTTTATCCCTATATTTCGAAGCCCCTCAATAATGCACAGCGTGAGGGGTGAACTATTAAGCACTTGTTGTTTTATTAAGAAGAGAAGTAGTACAATACTGAAGAACAATCTAGCAAGAAGCCAGTTTTCTTAGCAGAAAAATCGCACACCAGAAATACGAAGGATTTCGAAGTAAATGATATGCAAAAACGTACAAAAGTGATCGCAAATATATAGGCTTGCTGAGAAAAAGAATTACACGAGATCAATGTGATTGATGCAGTCGATTATGGTTGAGTATCAGTGTTCCCGTTGGATGGAGGAGCCGCTGTCACTGGCGTGTTCAGACCTTCCGATGAGGTGGCGTGATGCCGTGCGTCAGTCACCTTGCGACCCGGCATAGTCTCCTCCACTTTGCGCCATTCATCACACGTCCCCTCGCATGCTCTGTTTATCTGCCATCTCCTATTTGCTGCTCCTCTGGAAGTAGCGAGGAAAATTTTCCTCTCTCCACTTTCCCATCTGCCGACCAAGGCTTCTTACGAAAGTACGGAAGGATGGATTTCGACAACACGGGTTCTAATGCTAACGCAACAAAAAAAATGAAATGCTCCAGTTCCAGCTCAGAACATCGGTCCCAGGTAGACATGTCAAGTTGTGATATGTGTGTCGGCTCCAGTGACCTACCTACCTGCCCCATAAGTGCACCTACCGGAGGATGCTTGGGCAACATATAAAAAATACGTTCTCGAAACCACTATACTTGATTGCACCTACTCTCAGACGCCCACAGACAACATTAATCATAGGTGGAAAACTAACAAAGTTGCGACTTCTTATGGGCAGTCGTGAGCACGCTTGTCTGGAGTGCTGTAACAGTGTGCTACGGTACTCCATAACGCACATTTTTCTTTTGTAAATAGATATTTATATTTCTTTCCCGTTTGTCACTAGACCTACTCTTCCTTTTCAAACTCCCTTATGTAATCTTTCGTACACGAGCAAAGAAAGTACTTTATATCAGCAAAGAAAGCTTACCTGCGTGTGCAAGGTACTTATGCCCGCGGTCTTTCAATGTTGTTTTCTTACCCAGCTAGCACTTGGGGTAGACGTATAGACAGCTAGCGTTCAGGTAGCGCTGTAGCAAAACTCATGAAGGGGGTGTTAGTATACGCACATCGGAAGCGCCACTTCTGTTGCGGTGCCGCAGTCTCCACCTATACTCTTCACCTAACAAGGCCAGGCAGCTGGCGCCACCTATCCTGAATAAACCTCACTTCCTTTTCTGTTCACAACTGGGCAGGTCCGTGTCGTCAGTCTATCTCACAGCGAAAAAATCATAACACCTTCAAAACGAACATCGTAGGCATCTTCATAAGTAATCGAATCCCCACCTGCGACCACGAACAGCGGAACGTCCTGCTTGCTCAAGCATTGCCGGAGGACTAGGAGATCATCGAACCAAGCCTTCCACAACAGAACGCAGCGTACTCTGTCCTAGTTCAGCCGCATCAAGTAGCTCTTTCCCACCTTATATAACTGGCCTAGGAAGAAACATAAAGCGTCCTGCTTGTTGTCCAAGCACGTGCAGTGACTTCAGATAACCGGGATGCCTGCCTGTGCAATCTTAATTTTCGAGAAATAGGAGCGGGTTATGTACACGTTCATTGGCAGCGCCGCTCTGTTCCGTCCGCGCCTTCTATCTGTAGACTCTTCACCTAATAAGACCTCTCAGCTAGCGCCACCTAAGCAACAGCTACTAAACTCCATTCCTCAATAAATCTCGACTCCTTTTCTGTTCACAGCTGCGGTGATCCACGTAGTCACTCTCTCCCGCAAAGTTCAAAACATGACCGGTACCAAAGTTCGTCCTCCTCTAAAAATCTCTTAACTGCCTTGCGGTAACGTTCAGCACGCAATTGCACCAGACAGCTTCACTTCTGTTTCATAGGCGAATTTGTTGTGCAGACTAGTAGGACACTGAATGTACTTTTGTCTTTGCGGTGATAAGCCTGAAACACGGAGTAATTTACACGCCAAACTGTATTGCCTTCTCCCTGTAATAAGGGGACGGATGGGCTAGTTTCGTGCGGAAATTTTCTTATTACAGAAATCATGCAAATCTATCGATGAGAATATTTTTAAAATTTTAACCTAGTATTTGATTGCTGAGCCGAGCCCAAGAACGTTACAAAGACCTTATCGAGTTATATCACTCAACGCCTGCACTAATTTTGCGCCTTTAAATAAAGATGTTTGGGCCGATAAGGCTCGTAGGACACCGTAACGTCTCCCAAGCCTTACTCCCGATCAATAAGGACGAGAGGGAGAGGCATTCATTGGCGTCAGTGAGCGCAATCTTTGGGAGTTGTGCAAAGGGTCTTTTGCTTATCGGACTTCAGAAAAGAAAAACTGGGAGGAAGGGTAGTGCAATTACGAAAGACTAGCCCATAATAGCAGTTATCAGGATGTTTCTGGGTTTATTTTTTTATGTTTGTACCCCTGGTTTCTAAGTTCTCTTTTGTCCTCTGTTTTAGCTTCTGCTCTTTTTTACCATCTAACTGATTAGATTATTCTGCTTCGTTTTAACCTGCACATTCGTACTCCCTTTCTCCTTATATTTGTTACATCGTCTCCACTCGCGTAATGCGTCCGTACCTTCAGGGAAAGGATAAATGAAATGAGGAGCGTTTAGGAGTACCCTTATTAAACGAGGCCATCATTGAGAAAAAAAATTAGAAAACGAGCAAAAGAACGAAAACAGTCATTCAAAATAAATGCTTCTTTGGAAGCTTATGTGAACTTTCTCTTGGTTTTAGCAAGCCACGTGCTTCCAGGACTAGTTTTCTACCTCTTCGCGTAGTTTTAACGTGAATAAACTAACCCTGTGCTTCACCTCTCAGGATGGCACATGTTATAACGAGAAAATCGATCTTGCCTCTTCAGTATAAACAGAAACTTGGAGAAGCGCTCGAGGCCTTGCTATCAAAGAAAACAGCGAAATTGATGACCGGTAAATGCCACGCTCTTCAAACTAAATTGGCTCGTAATACGGCGGAATATCATTCCCGAAAGCAAGAAGCACTCGCATTCATAAAGCGAATTGTCGGAGTTCAGTAAACGATTCGTGCGAAAAGATGAGGTCATTCACCCTGAGGCTCATTGCCCTAACCTACTAATTTGAGAAGGTAATTTTCGATTTCCGTTTTATTATGGGGCGCGGCATAGCCGGATGACAACTGAAAGTGTTAGGCGTAATATGTTTTGCGCGAAATAGATGCAAATTTGCTTTTAAATCCTCTTCTGTATATATTCAATGTTCGGGAGACGATACGTTTTCGCTGTTGCGTTTAACTGGATTGTGCGGCACCTTGAATTACTTTGTCAGAGTATCGAATAGATTGATAAATTTCTTAGACTATAAACCAAGGGGTACTTGTAATGCTAAATGGAAAGTAATGCAAAGAATAATGCTTACACGCATGCAGTCCCGTCTGGAGGGTTGCCAAGTATGCGTACAACCGGCGTCAAAAGTTTCCGCGGCACACGATACGCTGAAAAAAGTTATTTCCGTGCAGTCATGACGCACAGCCCGAAAATGACAGCTGGTCTGCCATTTTGACGCAATAAAGCAAATCGGTTCCACTCTTTCACTTCAGGTTACGTGCAAAGCCTGGTACAAAACTCAGCTTTTTGCGTGTGCCACCTAAACCATTGGCGTCGGGTGCACACGGTATGCCTTGGTTTCGGCCGCTTTTCTACACTGTGTGACTGACATCATAACATCCAAAAAGTGCCAAAAACATTTGGTGGAATTAAGCGTGGCCTTGTTCTCGTGCGTCAAAGGCGCGTTTTGAAGCTGTCGGAATTGATGACCGCGTTCAGCCAGTGCCAGTCTCCACAAACCGCTCAGTGAGGGGCTCCAGCTCTTAAGACCTGAGGTAATTCCCTGCAGGTTGACACTGACGAAGGTAAGAGCATCTTATCCGATTTTATAGACGTGCGCAGAACTTGGTGCTGTTCGTGCCACCACTGAGTGCATTATTCAGGAGAGCTAGCACTAAGCAACCGCCTATTTTTGGGGACTCAACACCGGCCTGACAAAGCCTTCTCTATGCTCATCGCCATGCAACACGTGAAGAACCCATCACAGATATTGGAGAGTTAAATAAGAACACGATCTCTTGTATAAACCGTTACCAGAACACACCGGCTTCCCAGGCAACGGCCACGTGGACGAGACTCTCTGATCTCGCCGCAAGGATCGTTTTCAGCACAGATCCTAGTTTTGAGACTAGATCAAAATTGTGGGTCATTTCGAAGTACATTCATCATCATCATCATCAACATCATCATCATCATCAGCCTGACTATACCCACTGCAGGGCAAAGGCCTCTCCCATGTCTCTCCAATTAACCCTGTCCTTCGCCAGCCGCGGCCACCCTATTCCAGCAAATTTCTTAATCTCATCCGCGCACCTAACTTTCTGCCGTCCCCTGCTACGTTTGCTTTCTCTTGGAATCCACTCCGTTACCCTTAAGGACCAGCGGTTATCTGGCCTTCGCATTACATGCCCTGCCCAAGCCCACTTCTTCCTCTTGATTTCAACTAAGATCATTAACCCGCGTTTGTTCCCTCACCCACTCCGCCCTCTTCCGATCTCTTAACGTTACACCTATCATTTTCCTTTCCATAGCTCGCTGCGTTGTTCTTAATTTAAACTGAACCCTCTGTGTTAGCCTCCACGTTTCTTCCCCATAGGTGAGTACCGGTAGGATACAGCTGTTGTATACTTTTCTCTTCAAGGATATTGGTAAGCGACCATTCATGATCTGAGAGCCTGCCATATGCGCTCTACCCCATTCTTATTCTTCTAGTTATTTCCCTCTCATGATCCGGATCTGCGGTCACTACCTGCCATAAGTAGACATATTCTCTTACTACTTCCAGCACCTCGCTACCAATTGCGAACTGCTGTTCCCTTGCTAGGCTGTTGAACATTACTTTGGTTTTCTGTATGTAAATTCTTAGCCCTACCGTTCTGCTCTGCCTGTCTAACTGATTGATCATGCTTTGCAGTTCTTGTCCTGAGTGGCTTAGCTAGGCAATGTCATCAGCGAATCGCAAATTACTCAGGTATTCTTCATTAACTCTTATCCCAAACTGTTCCCATTCCAGTCCCCGGAATACCTCCTGTAAGCAGGCAGTGAAGAGCATTGGCGATATCGTGTCTCCCTGCCTGACACCTTTCCGTATTGGAATTTTATTGCTGACTTTATGGAGAACTATAGTAGCTGTGCAATCGTTGTAAATATCTTCCAATATTTTCACATAACACTCTTCCACACCCTGATTCCGCAATGCCTCCATGAAGCTGAGGTTTCCACTGAGTCGAATGCTTTCTCGTAATCAATGAAGGCTATATATAAGGGTTGGTTATATTCTGCGCATTTCTCTATCACCTGGTTGATAGTGTGAATGTGGTTTATTGTCGAGTATCCTTTACGAAAGCCTGCCTGATCATTTGGTTGACTAAAGTCCAAGGTTGTCCTGACTCTATTAGCGATTACCTTAGTAAATACCTTGTAGGCAACGGATAATAAGCTGATTGGTCTGTAATTCTTCAAGTCCTTGACGTCTCCTTTCTTATGAATTAAGATAATGTTATGAATTAAGATAATGTTCGAAGTACATTAATCTTCTTCATAGATTTGCGACCAGTTTTATAACTCACGTTTTCATTCCCTGTACCCTAATGTACAGATTCGACATGCGCACAACATGCCTCGAAGTGAAGGTGCGATCTGTCGCTTGACGTTACGTTCACAAACGAGTACCTTTCTCCTTCGGTATGGCGGACATACCCTGGCTGCATAAGCTGCAGGTCTGACGTGACTACTAAACACTTGCTCTGTACATGTCCACCGTATAGTACAATAGACAATCGCTATGCGGTGAACTTTACAGTCCTTAGCCTCTTCCACCGACTGATATGCACGTTCTCAGGGTCAAAGTGCGGATTATTGTCTATGAAGGCCTGCGCGCCACTGTACCATCTATCAAGAATGTAGCACCTGCGTGAGAGCCTGGTACATCGTCACAACCAAATTTGTTCCTAAGTTCACAGTCTTAATTTCTAACTCAGTTCGATTTTCTCCTTACCCTGCACATCCCTTTCCCCTAGTCAACGATAGCAAAGCAGTACTTTGATCCGGTTAACCTCTTCACCTTTCCACCTGCATTTTCTCCTTTCTATCACCCACAAGGGGTCCTCTCTCAACCTGCCAATACATGGTTTCCCGAGCTAGTCGAACCGTAGTATTCGTCTTAATTATAGGGAGCTCCTATCATTGTCCATCGTTTGGAAAAAGAAATACAGATTACCTGGTCTTGAACCAGGGAACGAGATTATATCTTGGATTTGCTTTATATCAGGTGTTGTTCTTTATTGTAGATTAATTGTCTTTGGCGACGCTGCGAAAAGATGAATGGGGGTAAGCGCTAGGGTTGATGAGAGATTTACAAGCAGCGAATGAGAACCTATGAACATAGCATCGTCAGCAACCATAGTAATAAAAAGGATAATAAAGAAGAATAATCTCATCAAATCTAACTCCATCCCCCCTGAGGTGACGACATCAGTCGACATGCCAATGCCGCCATGTAGACTGTTTCATGCCTCATTTCTTTTTCTCTGTGATCACCCTAATTATATTTTTTACTACGTTAAAATTGCTTTGTACTATTCCAACTACGCTTCTGAAAAAAGCTAGCAGTGAGTAAACAGCGTTATTTGGAATGCAAAGGAGACTGTGCATGCCCCCCTCAAGAACAAGAACAAGAGTTGGTATCTATCATAAAGGTGCAGCAAGACCTTCGGCGTGGGTTTGCCGGCACCCAAACAAAATTGGCTCAGTACGGGTAAATCATCCAGCGAAAATAGGTGTCACTAAGGAGTGTAATCGTCAAATTCAAACATATTCTATCAAGCATGGCAATGACAATCGATGCTACGCCAAAAGTGCGCGGAGCTTTAATCTAAGAGTAGAAAATAAGGCCTCAAAATTGTAATATCTGATAAATATCTGAGATGACAAAATACGAGACTGCATGACCTAGTTACAGTGATACTGAAACTAAAAGACGCTCTAAGAGGGCAACGAAAATTCTTAGTACGCTGCCGGATTCCCATTGATGTATTCAAAGAAACAAAATTTACTCTGTTTTAAGGATACCATATTCAGAAACTTCTATTTCGGTGGCAGAATGGACACATAAAGCCAGCTCTTAACTTCACGCGCCAAACAAGAAGTCTTGCCGGTTTGTTATGCAACAAAAAGCTTTATATCAGTGTTCATTCGCTTAAATTGATGTCACTGCCGGATAGGGTACTGTTCCATTAGCTGGAGCATGTCCCTGTACACCATATCCACTGCATGCATCCCCAGGGCAAAGTCGTAGTGCGTGAACTCTTCTTCCGGCACCAGGTAGCTGCGTGCGACGTTGGGCAGTTCACTCTCGAGTCTGGCCACATCCGTAGGGACAGAGTAGGCGTCACCGTTGCTGTAGTAGAGCCCGACTGGAACCCGGACGAGAGTCATGTCATAGGCTGGCGGTTGAAACTGCGAAGAGAGCCATTTTGTCATTTGCGCTGTTATTTCGGGAAGACTTCAACAAACATTTAGGTCATATGCTACTTCGAAAAGTGCGTTCAGTATTAGAGAACGAAGAAAGTAAATTTTGTGAGCCCTGTTCTCGTACAAATCAGGCGCAGAAATGCTGAACTGAAACCGGTTGAAATGCTCCTAGCCAAACGCTCCGCAAGCCAAAGCGAATGGTAGTGAACATGTCGAACCACAACAAAAAACAGCCTTTGGTGTCGTCTCCTTAGCAATGAAATTTACCGCCGCAGATGACACGAATTGGAATACCAAAGAAAAAACGTTTCCAGCACATTTCCGCCTCGTTAATGAGGAAAGACTCTTTTCGGACAATTGAAAGGATGAGAGAAAGAGAGAGAGACAGAAAAGAGGAAGACTTCGGTTTGGTTTGGTTTATGGGGTTTAACGTCCCAAAGCGACTAAGGCTATGAGAGACGCCGTAGTGAAGGGCACCGGAAATTTCGACCACCTGGGGTTCTTTAACGTGCACTGACATCGCACAGTACACGGGCCTCGAATTTCTCCTCCAAAGAAATTCAGCCGCCGCGAACGGGATCGAACCCGCGTCTTTCGGGCCAGCAGCTGTGCACCATAGCCACTGGGCCACCGCGGCGGCCCAGAGGAAGACTTCGGAAGGGAAGAAAAATGCACATAACCCAGTGGGAGTGATGTGTTTTTGTTGCGTTAAAATAGACAGCGAAGGGAACAAAACCATGACAGCGGCAACCAGATAGCATTACTCAGAGGAAGGAGTGCTAGAACTGTTTGCCTTTGAGGAGGAAGGTCGAAGATGCACCGACTCAAATGCCTTGAAATATGCATCATACCACAAGCACTACTGTGCGCGCGCACCTCTTCGGAAGGCTGTGAATTACCAAGCATGCTGAGTCCTCGTGATCACGCATGTCGTTGACTTAAAACGCTTCTCTTTCTGGTGAAAAATTCGCTGTAGGCGAGCCGCTGCTGAAGGGCCTGCCAATGCCATTACAGACATGCATTGTTCATAAAAGAAAAAGGAATGACACTGTTCAAAAATAACCGAACAAAGCCGCGTTCATAGAGTATAACCTCTCGGAATGGCCACATAAGAAGGAAAAGAAACACGCAGGTGCCTGGAGAACGTAACGAAAGTTTCTTGAGTTTGAGGTGCGTTGGACGTTATGCTCAAAATAGCAGTACTTAAGGCAGGTTTAAGGGTGCCATACAAGCAGCAAATTTCATTTCTCTCAATCCATGCAATGAGGCAGCACGATCAAATTAAACTACTCTCAGCTTCGCCAGGTAGCTGGTAGCATCCATACGGCAGTACTCCCAGGAATTAGACATTTTTCGGCATCGACGTGGCAGAGACAACCATAGTGAACATTTTGTGCGAACTTCGAAAAATGAAACAAGCCGTGCTAATGTTGTTCGGAAACGTGAGAAGAAATGCTGCTGTCACAAACACAGAAATTAGTGGGAGCAGCTGAGCGCCCCAAGAAACCTATATTTTCACTGCGAAAGGTGGAAATGCACATCTATGTACGAGCAAGAACTTTTTGGCGCCCGCCATATCCAAGGAATACTGGGAAAATTTGGGATGAAGCGCACCATACTTTTCGTTCAAAAGGCAACAAAATTACGTTAATAGAAGGCGATCGCAGGCAAACAAATGCGGCATATGGATTTGCGAATGTGCACTCTAACAAGGTGGTGCAGTCGACCAAGGAAGCGCTGCTTGGCAGTTACTCGATCCTGATAGAGACGCAGCTCAGTGACGAAAAGTTGTTCATAACTCGACAATAAATATGGGATGCAATGCTGATTCAACAGTCCAGGGGGCGTAGTCAACGCTTCCATCTTCGCGAAGGCAGGATCACGTCAGAAACTTCAAGCTCCAATAAAATTTGTTCATACTGTAAGCAAGAGAGTTGGGGTTTGATGCCCCAGCAGCTAGCGCCGACAAAGAAGAGGAAGAAGGAAGCCGACGCTGACGAATTTTGGGTTTTGCGCTTCTTAATGATGGCCTGCTGAGCAGCACTGCTGGAACAAGGACTGTGGCCGTCCATACTAACTGTGCGTGTCGTCCCATTACAATACAATGACAACCACAGTAATCTAGCAGCAGTCGGCAAACATTTCTCTAATATCGGCCGCAGTGCTCACCGCTGGGCCACATATAATATTAAGGCATAGGTTTTTCTGTTTTGTTTTTTTTCCGACACAACTCGTTATATCAGAGAACTCGCTATATAGAGAGTTTTAATCGGGAACCAGACAGTTTATGTTGTTAATAAGATGTATTAAATAGGTCCGGCTGTTAACCTATAATGCTGCCGGCTAAAGCAGCCGTACTATTGTAATGCAAAAACTTTGCAGTCGCTTAGCTCAGCTATGCCAGGATAGACGTAGCTAGAGGTACGGTATACCCCCGGTTACGTCGAGTTTTGCTTATCGTCATGGTCCGACGATGACAGTGTTTTTTTCCACCGCCGCATGACCATCATTTATACACAGTGACCATCCTCCTCCCCTTGCCGCGCATGCAGAGTACAGCATGGCGCACCAGCTGCATGTAGCGCATGCGCAGTATCTCTCTCAGTCGGAGGCGAGCGGCGTCGGCACGCGGCGCCAGTAGATATGACGTCACTCGGCGGCTCCTCTCGGTCGGAAGCGAAGGGCGACTGTGACGTCACTCGGCTCCTCGCGCATGCGCACAAGTGGCGCCGAAGGCCTGCAGCGAAACGGCGAGACTGCCGGCAATGTAGCTCTCGCTACAAAAAACGCCGGACTAATTCAGCCTTGTGAGAAGGCATTCGAGAAAATAAAATGCTTATTTTTCAGCCACAGCACATCTCTATAGAAAAGCAACTGGCGCTGAACTTCGGACACATGCATAACTTCCGGGATGATACGAAACGGGTACACAAACTGGAGCAAAAAAATTACTTGCTCCGATTATTCTCCCTCATATGAGTTTTGGACTAGGAATAAGTGAATGCCAGGGATTATTGTGAGAATAATGCTGAAGGCCTTGTTCGTGAAGGTCGTTGAAAGGTGGGTTAAAGCGGACAAAAACTATACAAAGACGTGAAGACCGGACTCTGTCAAACCGATCCTGTGTTCTTTTTCAGCCCATCTTATTTTCGCCCTAAAATGATTTCCAGTGAATGTCTTACGGCAACCAGACTCAATACATTCTTTCTGAAGGGTAGGCACGAAGAATTTTTCCAGAATATCTAGCAGGCGAAGTTGCACAATTTCAAAGCGAGTGCCCTGTAGTTACTCTTGTTCGCTTCGTGTCGAAATTGAGCGGTATTCGCTCGCGTGACTTCGGTGACTGGAGCAATGGCATGGATAAGTACATGCAAAAATGTCCGCTCTGTACTGATGCGGCTTTTTTAAAGCAAGCAGAGGGTTTGCTGCTACGATTTTCTGTTGTGCTTTGTTAATTATTGTTGTTTATTACTGCTAATAACGAATAAATCGGTACACAGGAAGTACTTTGGTTTGGGTTAGTTGGTTCACAGCTGTAGTGGATTTCAGGACGGCACGAAAGGAACAAGGACGAGAGAGGCACAAGAACACAACAGGACAGGAGCCAATTAGCATTTGAGGTTTATTCGCCCAAACCTTTACATTTTACGAAGCACCCGACCGTATCACAGTAGCCTATCACAAAAAATAATACGAAGGTTAAGAAAATGGCAACAACATCCCGAATCCAGAAAGTAGGCGCTACTTCTAACAGACAGGAAGATGCATTCAGCACTATACATCTGATAATAGCAAACTTCATGGACCAAGTCCCAAGATTATGTAAGCGCAAAACCAAAAAGGAACGCAATTCATCTTCACAACAGAGACACACGCTTGGCCAAGCCAAACAGGGCGCAATCTCAAAATTCCTGCTTTAATATTTGGAATGACAATGAATGAAAAACAGAAACTCAGAAAATTGGATGGACATGGTTGGTTTGGTTTATGGGGTTTAACGTCCCAAAGCGACTAAGGCTATGAGAGACGCCGTAGTGGAGGGCTCCGGAAATTTAGACCACCTGGGGTTCTTTAACGTGCACTGACATCGCACAGTACACGGGCCTCTAGAATTTCTCCTCCAAAGAAATTCTAGCCGCCGCGGCCGGGATCGAACCCGCGTCTTTCGGGTCAGCAGCCGAGCACCATAACCGCTGAGCCACCGCGGCGGCTGGATGGACATGAAAACATAAAACCTTCGAGAAATCATCTCAGCGTCAATGTACTGAAAGTATTGCCTTGTACACAGTTCTCTTTTGGCCGATAAAACACATCCAGAAACAGCAAACTATGCACATAAACGTATGCACAGTTTGCACAATAAAACCTAAAGACACCCTTCAAGAAAAGCCACCTTAGCATCACTGATCGAAATGAACGGTTTACTAACGCACACGCTTCCCGCATTCTCGATATAATATGCCTCAATTACTTCTCGCTACTATTTGTCTTTGCCGCTCTTGAAAAAAAATTGTTTTGTTTAATGGCGGAAGACACTCTTTGCACTGTTTTTTGGAAAGCTGAAAAGACAAAATTAAGCAACAAGTAGTTGACGCATATTATATCAAGAAAGTGGGAAGTGTGTGCTTTTTTAAAACGTCCATTTTGACCATGCAGTGACGCTCAGATGGCTTTTCTTGAAGGGTGTCTTTAAGTTTTAATGTGCAAACTTTGCATAAGTTTATGTGCATAGTTTACTGTTTTTGGATGTGTTTTATCGGCCAAAATAGAACTGTGTACAAGCCAATACTTTCAGTGGATTGACGGTGAGATGATTTCTCGAAGGTTTAATGTTTTCATGTCCATCCAATTTTCTGAGTTTTTCTTTTTCATTCATAATCATTCGAAATATTAAAGCAGGAATTTTAAGATTGCGCCCTGTTTGCCTCGGCCAAGCGTGCATTTCTGTTGTGAGGACGAAGCCCTTTTTGGCTTTGCGCTCACATAAACTTGGGACTTAGTCCAGGAAGTTTGCTGTTATCAGATTTGTAGTGCTGAATGCATCTTCCTGTCTGTTGTAAGTAGCGCCTACTTTCTGAATTCTGACTGCTGTTGACAATTTCGTAACCTTCGTATTATTTTTTTGTGATCGGCTACTGTGATACGGCTCGGGTGCTTCATAACAGATTTATTCAAGTTTTCATTTTTTCCTCGCACAGTAACGGACTGGAATGATTCTTTATTGCCTTTCGCCACACTTTGATGTTTACTAACTTTGTTATTATTGTTTTGTTTGTCATTTTACCCACCCTGCTTGGACCTGTATAAGGTTTGCAGTATTCAATAAAGAAGAAGAAGAGAAAATGTAAAGGTTTAGGCGAATAAAGCACAGTTGCAAGTTGGTGCCTGTCCTGTTGTGTTCTTGTGCCTGTCTCGTCTTCGTTCCTTTCGCTCCGTCCTGACATCAACAACAGCTTTTGTACACGCTGAAAGCGCAATGTATTTTCTTGACGAGCCATACCAGGAAAAGCGGCTTAAGGTAAGTTGAGAAAGTTCAAAAATGTGCTGCATGAAGATAACAATTTTGCCTTCATAAAGGTTCAAATGCCGAGCAAACTATATGCGCTAAGCATTTCTGTCCATTGCTGCTGGACGAAGGCTTTCCGCACTGCAACTTGTGATCGAGTAGCTGCTCTGAGAGGATCTCGCATATTTGACTTGTCACTGCTCTTTTGGCTACGATTGTATGTTTTCACCTAATCTAAGCAGGAACGGGAAAGGGCCCTTCGAATCCATCTAGAGCCGTGCACATATCGGATGTGAAAGTTTATGCCTGGCGATGTTTTTTCAAGACAAAAAAATTTCCAGAGAGGCAGTTACTCACCGACCCGTACTTTAATAGGTTTTCCAAAAATCCGTAGTCGTATTTGCGAAAGCAATTGCAACGATAGATCTAGAAAATAAAAAGCAGTGCAACGAATGGCATGTTAGGGAAAAATACATTGCACTGACTGCTATTCATTTAATTATTTTAGATACCCACATTCACAGAACCGTTGCGGAGGGGAACGGATTGACATAACAAAAGCGTAAAAGACAAAATTTTTGTAGAGAAGTTTACAAACAAGAATGAAATAATAAAAGTATTAAATAAAAATTTATGACGTAAAAAACAATACAATACAAACAATAAACGAATTCACAAATAATAATATGGTTTATTATTTATGGGGGTCTAACGTCCCAAAGCACATCAGGCTATGAGGGCGCGATAGTCGGGTGCTCCGAATAATTTCGACCACCTGGGGTTCTTTAACATGGACTGACATCGCACTTTACACGGGTCTCTAGAATTTCGCCTCCATCAAAATTCGACCACGGCGGCCGGGATCGAACCCGCGTTTTACGGGTCAGCAGCTGAACACCATAACCACTGAGCCAGCGCGGCGGCCCATAAACATAAATAATAATAGCTGAAAAGAATACGCGCGCTCATGGAAGGAAAGCTACTGAAAAGAAGGCCGGCAATTACTGAAGCGGAACGGATTGGTGATTGCTACACAATCCGTGGGAAGGTAACTGCAATATTTCAATGTGTGCTGCGTGAATTGATAATAAAATGCGTTTGATAATAAAATAGTGTTGTATAATTGGTAAAGAAATCTGCTGGCGATCAACTCGCGAAGAACGGTTTGACGGCACTGATGTGAAGAAGCTTTGGAAAGGATGATGATGCTAAAGTTATAAAAGACTCGCAGACGAAAGAATATTCTTCAAAGTGACAAACAGGTTAGGGACATGTGCGTGACCTTTTTGTCACTCTTTGTTGTTTACCATAAATACTACCCTAACGGCTAGCCTCCGTATTAGTAATGCTTGCAGTGCGATTAAGCTCAGCAGTGGCAGTGTTCGACAGAATGAAACGAATGGCGCTATTATGAAATAGTTCTGCAGTTGCATATTAAGTGACACTTCGAGAATCACAGATGGATGCTGAGTACTCTAATTGTGAACGTACCAGACATTTGTGAAGAAGTGCTTTAATGAAATACGAGTGGCACTGAACATTCGTCTCCGGTAACCCAATTTGCGCTTTGCATTACCGATTATAAGGTCACTGTGGTGATTCCAGGCAGGTGATGTTAATACGCCTGAATATCGAGCTTAAAGTTGTTCAGTGTGTATTTTGGTGAGGGTTCCACACCACATGTAACTCTTGATAGTTTGCCTTTCTTCAATTTAATTCCACCCTCGCAAGAGCAGGATTTGGCCACCCCCGGCCCTCAGTCCTCAGTGCTGCGGAGCAGTGACCAAGGCTGCGGTAAGACCTGTGATGTGACGGAAGCTGCTAAGAATATCTGGCTCCGGAGAAGCCGCAAACGGAAGCTGAATCTGGCAACGTTTAACGCTAGAACCTTATGCATTGAGGCAATTCTAGCAGTGCTGTGCGAGGAGCTAACGCGTAATAAATGGTTTTGGCTATATTGGTGTTTAACGTCTCAAAGCGACTCAGGCTATGAGGGACGCCGTAGTGAAGGGTCCCGGAAATTTCCACCACCTGGTGTTCATTAGCATGCACTGACATCGCGAACGCA
Organism: Amblyomma mixtum; assembly: GCF_055824585.1. Lineage (NCBI taxonomy): Eukaryota > Metazoa > Arthropoda > Arachnida > Ixodida > Ixodidae > Amblyomma > Amblyomma mixtum. Next base: position 54,552,922 of record NC_143013.1, on the reverse strand, counting down.
TTGGCCTCTGGAAGTTTATTTTGGTTTGGTTTTTTTCTGCCTTTATCGAAATTTTACCGCCGCGGCGCAATAAATGGGATGCAATAGGGCTTAGTGAGGTTAGGAGGACAAATGAGGCTTACAGAGTGCTCAAAGGGGGGAACGTACAATGCTATCGCGGATTAGAGGATAAATGAGAGCTGGGTGAGCGATTCCTCATCAATAAGAATATAACTGGCCACATATAGGAATTTTACAGTATTAACTAGTTTGTACTTCTTGACAGACTGCTAAACTGAAGACGGTACACACCTACGCGCCTTCATTCAGCCATGACGACCAGACCGCCGAAAGCTTGTATGAAGACATAGAATCCGTATTGAGCAAAGCAAAACCCAGTACACTCTACTGATGGGATGATTTAATGCCAAGGTAGTCAAGAAGCAGGCTAGAGACTAGGCAGTTGGTGACTATGGCCTAGGCCCTAGGAATAGAAGGGGGAGTTATTTGTGGAGATCGCAGAAAGACATAATTTACGGATCATGAATACCTTCATCCACGAAAATGAAAACAGGAAGTGGACGTTGAAGAGTCCCAAAAGTGGGACTCAAAATGAATTACACTTCGTACTATGCGCTAACCGTAGCATCATGCAGGATGTGGAGGTCCCCGGAAAGACACGTTGCAGCGGCCACAGGATGTTAAGGTTGCGAATTTGACTACACTAGAAGAGGGACCGAGCGAAACTAGGGAAAGGGAAGCCCATCAGCGAGTTAGTGGGAACAGAGAAAGTAACAACCAAAATGAACGGTAACCTCACAGCTACCATTACGAAGCGCGTAGAAGAAGTAGGCAGTAGGGTGGTGCGGCAGAATACCAGCAAGCTTTGTGAAGAGACGAATATCTAATGAAGAAACTTCAAAGCATGAAGACATGCAACCCCACATACAAATAAATCCCTTACAGCTATCAAAACTAATTCATAAGCGCAACATAACCGACAAAAGAAAGCTGAATAACGAGAGAACCGGCCATGCTATAAAGAACAGTGTTTGTCGAAAAGCGGTGAACAGGAAACGAGGTGCAGGCAAACTTCGGATGTATGCCGGGAAGAGACAAAAAAGACGTCATTATCAATAAGGATGAAAGAGATGAGGTAAACGGAGAGTTCTGCACCAATATGAATAGTAGCCAGTATAATCAGGTCGTTAATGAGAGTGGCAATGCCACATCTTGCCAGTAACGAAAAAGAAAGTAAATAAATACTTAAGAACAACGGAAACGGAGAAACCAGCTGGTGAAGCTCAGGTAACAGCAGATCTTTAAAAGCACAGTGAGGAATTTCTGCTATATAAATTAGCCACCTTATCTAAGCAAAGTCTTATGAAGTGGAGCGTATCACAAACCTGTAAGAACATCACTGTAACGTAATCTTAATTTGTTAGAAAAGGGACGTCAAGGACTTAGAAAAACGCAAACTCATCAGCTTATTGCCCGTTTCCTACAAGATGTTTACTTGGTAATAGATAGCAAAGACAAGAAAATTTAACACGTCATTCAACCAATTGATCAGGCAGGCTTTCGAAAACGCTACTCGACAATAGACCATATTCACACTATAAATCAGATGATAAAGAAATGCGCCGAACATAAACAACCTCTATGTATAGCCATCATAGATTACCACAAACCATTTAACACCGTCGAAACCTCAGCAGTCACAGTGGCCTTGCGGAAGCAAGGTGTAGGTGAGCCTTACGCTTATGAACCTTATGAGCCTTATGAGAGGTCACGACAGAAATCTTCACAGCAGCGTGGATAAATTTGCCTGGCTGGCTGTGCAGGTTCTTTGCCTCGCCGGGCTACCGCCTGGACCCATCAAGCCCGGTCTGGCTGGGCTTTTGCGACGTGCGACAACGTATGTTTGGGCCGCTAGTCAGCGATTTTTCAAGATGACCGACGTGGAATTCAAGCTGCTATCATCAGATGGCATCACTGGATTTCGCGACAACGACGTCACCAGACAACGCTTTAAAACCTGCGGATCGCCCTGTAAACTTCTGAGCGCACGGCAGCATTACTCAGAGAAGCATGGCTAAATTTGCCTGGCTGGTTGTGCAGGTTAGTATCTACAATCCGTATTATTTCATTCGTTTCAGCCATTATGCAGTTGTGATCCTGTCGTGACCTCAGAAGTGTCTTGATGTCGCATGATTGTTGGTTGCTGGCCAGTTCTCTGGATTCTTGTGTGCGGGACGTCGAGCCTAATCCAGGTTCCGGACAGAAGGAAACATTAAGCATAATCGTGGAAGAACTGCAGGAAATGAAGGCCGATAATGGGAGTCACGACGCAACACTTTCTGAGATAAACTCAAAGCTATCAAAACTAGACGAGGTTCTGCAATTATGCAAAGATAACGAAGAAAGAATACGGCAACTTGATGTATCGGTGAAGCAGTTGCAAAAAGCCTTGGAAATGCAAGGCAAGAAGATGGTGGATTACGAGGACCGCTCTCGGCGGAGCAAAGTTGGCGTGTTTGGTACAAAAGAAAGCCTAAAAGAAACGAGAGCTAATTTAGAAGAAAACGCCCTCCAGAACATAAGTCAAGATAAACTAGGCGTCTCAGTGAGCGCAGCTGAACGGATCCACCGAATTGGCAAACCCTACAATGATCGGCCTCGGCCAGTAATTTTTCGCGTGTATAACTACTACAAAAAGCTCGTAATATTTCGAAGCTCTTCCAAACTCAAGGATTCCGGGGTGTCGGTGTCGCACTATTACTCGTACGTCACAAAGAAGAAAAGAAAAAAAATTGTGGGAGTCCTTTGATGACGATGGTCGCCGTAATGACAAAGCAAAGCTGGTCCATGACAAGCGGTTCATGAAAGATTATCTTTGTGCGTGGTACAATGAAAAGAACTGTAGCATGCTGTTGCGTAGCACGATGCAGCCGGAAGAGCCATGACGCCTTGACAATAACGGGTTGACTGAGCGGAAAGATTTTCGCCTCGTTTGTTTGAATGCACGAAGTGCGTGCTACAAGCGGGAACTTCTTCAGCATATTTTACTTTCTTACAATCCACATGTGGTGGTTAGCTCTGAAACAAGGCTGCAGCCTCTTGTGCTTGGCAGCTGCATTTTCTCACTTTCTCTCACTGGCTACCGTAAGGATCGCTTATCGAAATCCCAGTTAGGTTTAGCCGTTTCTCTCGAAACTAGGGAAGTAGAAAACCTGACAAGATTATTGTCGATTACTCCGCCATTACAGATAAAAACAAGATAGCTGATGCTTTTAATACATATTTCCAAAGCGTGTTTACTAAATCTAACACAGCGTTAAATGATTGTTGTCTGAACAGTCTCGAGGTAAGTGCTGCCATTAGCAGAGAAGGAATAATAGAGCTACTCCTACGGCTAGACCCCAAAAATACCCCCGGCCCCGAACATATTCCCACTACCTTTCTTCAAATGTACACTGAAATACTAGCCAAGTTTTCGATAATAATATATAATAAGTCTCTTGAATCGTGTATAGCACCAGATGAATGAAGAATTGCCCGCGTGGTTTCGGTTTTTAAAAATGGCAGCCGACTGAAAGTTTCAAATTACCGCCTTAATTCACTTATTTACACCTCCTGAAAAGTGCCAAAACACGCGTTCACCATATACCTCATTAATTTTTTAAACCAAAGCGCAACATGGTTCTCGTCGGGCATTCTCAACTACAACACAGATAGTGGTCACTGTAGACGAACTGGCCAAAGTGCTTCATTGTAGCGCACAGGTCGTCAGGGTTTTTTCAGGTTATTCCAAAGCTTTTGATAGAGTCCCTCATCATAATGTAGTAACAAAAACTAAATTAATAGGCATTCCGTGTCAAAAAATCAATTGGATCACACCATATTTATCAAAACGAAGAAGTTTGTCGACATCGATGGAGCCACCTGTCGATTTCTACTTTCTTACTCTATTCTTACTCTCGAGCTTACTTTGAACGCAAATCTGCAATTATTAGCAAAACGGTGTAACGAATGCGAAATAGTTATTGACTGACAAACCAGTTTCTCTCTGCATCAGTAAAAAGTATACGCAAGTTAATTTTTCATACAACCCAAAATAACCATACAATCAGAGATGTATAATAATATAAGTATTTAGGTGTCACAACAACGTCACGGTTCAAATGGACGAAACACATCGATAATATATGTTCCTACTTCCTCAAAAAGTTAGGATTTTTGAAGTTTTGGATCAGCGGTTGCCCTAGTGCACTAAGACTGAAGACTGAAGACATATAAATCCATTGTAAAGCGAAGTCTCGAATATGCCTACATTGTATGGGACCGCTACACGATAGATGACACCCAAGAATTAGAAAAAAAATGCATCGTCTTGCGGCTCGCTTCATTTTCAACCGTTACAAGCGCCTAGACTCTCCTTCCGCCATGTTGAAACTTGCACAGTTAGAACCACTTGCAGATAGAAGAAAGAAAGCCTGTCTCCGCTTCTATCATTTGCTATACTTTTCTCGAGTTGGTATTCGACCCGAAAATTACATAGCTAATGATTCTAGACGAGCCTCGCGCCATAAGCATACCCTTAGCCTGAAACCTATTTTTAACGCAAAAATACATACGTTTTCTTTCTTTCCCAAGAACAGCTTCTGAATGGAATGCTCTCCCAGAAAACTCATCGTTCCTTTCTAATCATTATTGATATCTTCACCGTTGGCTTAGTAGCTATACTGTAACCAATTTTTGAATTGTACTTTTGTATTGCTTATTTTGCGGTATCTATAATGTTTGGTACTACCGTACTATCTTTGCTTTTTCCCCTGTATGTATTTCCCTCTCCTGCTTAGACATACAGCATGTTCACAGTATTCAATAAATAAGTTAAAATAAAACAGTAATAAATACTTGAAGATATCTATAAAGGACGCACAGCCACTGTAGTTAAGTCAGCAGTAAAGTTCCAACAAGGAAGGCTGTCTGGCAGGGACACACCACCTCGTCAACGCTATTCACCACCGCTTACAGGAGGTATTCAGAGGGCTGGGTTGGGTACAGCCGGGGATAACAGTTAATGGAGAATACCTCAGAAATCTGCGATTCACTAATGATATTGTCTTGTTTAGTCACTCAGCAGACTAATTGCAAAGCCTGAAAAACGACTGAGGCAGGCAGAGCAGGACGACTCATTTAAAAACCAATATGCCGAAAACCCAGTTCAACAGTCTCGCATGGCAACAGCAGTTTTCATTTTGTAGCGAGGTGCCGAAAGTGGCAAGCGAATACGTCTACTTAGGGCAGGTAGTGACCTGAGATCTGGACCCCGAGAGTGAAAGAAATCAAAATAAAGATGGGGTGGAGCGAACTTTGCAGGTTCTCTCAGATACGAATGGCAATTTACCAATATACATCAAGAGTAATGCCTATAACTGCTGCGTCTTGGCGGTACTCACCTATGGGGCAGAAACGTGGAGGGCAACGATAACAATTCAGCCTAAATTGTGGACAACGCAGAGTGTCATAGAAACGAACATGATAGATGTAACGTTAAGAGACAGGAATAGTGCAGAGAGAATCACGAAACAAATGGTGATTAATCACATCCCAGTCGAAATCAAGAGAAAGAAATGGGCTTGGGCAGGGCATGTAACGATAACGCAAGATAACCGCTGGTCTTTAAGGGCAATGGACTGGAACTTAAGAGAAGGCAAGCGAAGCAGGGGTGGCAGAAATTTAGGTGGGCGGATGGGATCAATAAGTCTGCGGGGATACGGCGGCCGCAGCTGGCACAGTGCAGGGTTAATCGGAGAGACATGGTAGAGGCTTTTGCCCTGCAGTGGGCGTAGTCAGGCTGATGATGATGATGACCACGCACTCCATCAAAGAAGGATGTTTTTTAAGTGCGACTTGAGGGCTAGCCTGTCAATGTCATCGTTAATCTTAATGGATACGACGCAGTCATGGAGCATAAATGTGCGCGGTTTAAACGGGATGCTTAAAGCAGATGGCACGCCCGGAAAACTGGAAAGGCTGTTCCGTCACGCATGACTTTCATTACAGTGCAACTGCCATGCATCGAAAGGATTTTTTCAGGAGGTCCCTGTGACAATTCCAATATATGTACGTTATTTGAGACTGCGCTGAAATGACTTCAGATCAAAATAGGTTCAAGAACAGTGAATACTGTCCTTCTTTTAGCTGCTTAGAAAAAAGACAACTGTATTCGATGCTTACGTATCGAGTGTGATGTAGCTGTGTCGTTGTTAAAGACTAAGCACGCTGTTTAGAACTATAATTTAAAATGTAACGACTTCATTAAATTTTTTTCGTCAGTGTGACTTACTGTTCACCATAGTTCAGAAAATCTCGAGCAACGAGTTTGGAATTTAAGGGCTTGACTGTAAAATAAACACAGATTCAAGAAAAAAAAAACAGAAATATGTAGTTCAGTATCTAAATATTTTTCTAAGGTTGACTCAGGTCATTGGGATATACGTTTTTGTTCTAGCAGAATGAATTTGAGCCTTACCTGTGCAAAGTGGTAAAGGTTATAGATGGAAGTGCCGGCAGGACTGTGGGTAAGGTACACAGCAATTCTAGTCTGCAAACAAAATTGCCAAGAAACATGACTGAAGATTCCTAAGCACACCCCGGGCACTGTCTAGAGTTCTTCCGTCTTAATGGTAAAAAAAAATTACTTTTATTTTTCAAAACTAACCGCGCGTGCTTGCCTTATTCGATTATCCAATTATTCAAGTAATGCCTTTTAAGGAAAGGAGATGACGGAGTAATTACTCAACTTCTCTGTGGACACCCCAACCACATCGAGAGCGAATGGAAAAGTTGAGAGTGGAAGGAGATAAAGAGGTGCCGTAGTGGAGCTCTCCGGAGAAAATTTGATCACGTGGGGATCTTGAACGTGCACTGACATCGCAGAGCACACGGGCACATTTGCGTTTAGTGTACATCAAAACGGCGCCGCCACGGTCATCGCCTTTACCCTAGCCCATATAAAGGCCTGAAGACGGCGGATGAGCGGCTCCTTCTCCGCCTTCTCACCAATACATTACTGTGCCCGGCAGCGCTAAAACATTTTGACCCCTCCTTTAGCGGCAGCTGCCCGCACTGTAGTGCGGTGTCTTCGGACACCTATCAGATTGTGTTGGCCTGCCCCTCCAACCCCGCTATTCCTCCCATCCCCAAACCAACCCGGGAGGACTGGGAGGCGACCCTGCTCGACTGCCACGGCTTACAGGCCCAACGAGGCTTAGTCTGGCGCGCCCGGGCGGCGGCCACCGCCAATGGGGTCCCATACTAGGGACCTGCACCTAGTGTTTGTAAGGATCGGTCCCCTACGGGCTGATCCAAACATACCTCCTGTTCATTCTTAATAAATGTTTTCACCACCACCACCACCCACGGTTTGGGTTCACACCCGGGTAGTCCGGCTCGGTTGTTGGTCGCTGTAACCACTGATCCGTCGCGGCGGGTAAATTTATCCAATGTGGGACGGTGCACACCAAGGGAGGAGGACGATGAACACACTGTGACATTGGCTAAGGCTCTGTAACTGGATCACAATCAGAGAGCATCTCAACCGCATCGGAACGGTGAGAGAAAAAGTTAGACTGGCGGTAAGCGTGAGTTTCGGTCGAGAAGAAACGCAAAAGGCGCCCATGTGCAGTGCTATGTAGGTGCACGTTCAAGATTCCCGAATGTTCTGAATCATTCCGGAGTCCTTCAGTAGGGTCCCTATTCCTCTCTTCTTTCACTCCCGCCTTCCTCCTTTCCTTCACGTCGCGGTTAAGGTGCCCACACATAAGTGCGACAGATACTGCACCCTTTACTTCCTCGATACCAATCACCCCAATTCCTGGTAGGTCTAACCTCAGGTACGTGAGGATTTAACCTTCCGATGCTACATATTGGCTATGAAGAATGTCTGCGTCTGCAACTGTTTTGTTTTCTTATTGCGTGTACTTATTCAGTTGTTGTCGCTTAATACTCGTCTTTATAGAACCATTTCGCCGCTCTGCATAAAAAACGCGTCAGGGTTTAACCACGGTTATACTCAATGGTCGAGCGATAGCATTTTGTGATTGGCCTGGGCCAAATTTGGACGTCGCTTTAGGGTCGAAATCGGCCGATGTCGAATTTCAGGGGTTGTCCGGGCCAAGTTTTTGAAATAACTTGGGCCAAATATGGCGGTAGCAAGTAACCTGTATGAGGGCTATCGATAGTGTCCTTTACTCTAGTATACTGAACAGCTTGAAAAGCATTAAGTGCAGGCAACGAATATACGACTAAGTAAAGGGCTTCCTTATCGACCCCGAAGCCACCCTTACACTTGGGTCTATAAAATCTCACCAAATCGCCCTCACTACAAGAGGAGCAAAGCAGGGAGCAGTAACTCCTCTCTCTTATTCAACCTAGCGTTGAAGGACCTTCTGGCCCCATTACCACAGATCGACGGCATTCATCACGGCTTCCACGCGGACGACATCAAAGCCTGGTGCTGCACCTTTAGTGAGACAGATATAGAGCGAAGGCACCAGCACACGCAGTGCAACAGTATACACTCATACATGACCTCCACAGCGCACGTGATAAGTGCGAACTGCTCACAGTCGAAAAACCCCGTAATCCTAGAAGTACAACAATCTCGGTCACTACCGACAGCCACCAGGTAGTTAAACCTCGAAAAATCAAGATCCTGGACAAGTTTACCCCACAAGGCAGCGCCGATCCTACCCCACCGCCCATGTAGCACAAAGCGCGATATGAAGTTAGGCTCACAACAGGTACAGTGAGGGTAGCCCGTGTGGGCCCCAGTGGGACTAAGGAGGGTTTTGTAACTGGCCACTCGTCGGCCTCCAGTGTGCTGCCCAAAAACACCCTTGTCGGTCAGTCTGGGAGCTATGCAGGAAGTCGATGTTGGGCTGCCCACATTCGACCTGCATTGCTTAATGTGGGTAGCCCACCCAGCTCCGCCATCGGTTCTATGTTGGGCAGATGTGGGTACCTCCTGAGAATCAACGTTAGGTTTTGATCTCATTTAGTACCTGCGAAATCGATATGGGATCATTGCAGGTTCTAAGGGGTCGAGCTCATACAAGAAGCTGATATGGATTCTTTAGGGGTCGCTCCTGCAGCAAATACATCTAATGCACAGTCCCCGTTAAAAGTATACAGCCCAAGGGGTTTGCTTCTAATCTTTTTAGCGCGGCTCCTTAGCACAGCTAGCAGCCCAAAGCTTGGCAGGATTGAGGACTCGAGGCCATTTATGGTTCGACAGATTACGGTCGCTTAAGGATGCATAGCTAGGCACTCTGTAGGCCCCGTAAGCAAACCCCTTGGGCTGTATACATTTGACGGGGGCTGTACCTACCTCAAAGGTTAATAACTTGCACTAAGTTTATAAACGTCAATCTGGCCTAAGCGCCCCATCGAAATATCATTAGTAAGCACGAAAGCAATACTGCTTGCCCACACTGACCCTATGTTTCACCTTGGGCACGCAGCACACGTTCTTCTGGCAATCCGCGGAAAGCCCATGCTTGCGTTCCGAGCTTTAATGTTGTGTTGTTGTTGCGACGGAAGAAAGGATGGAAAAGCACTGACTTTGCACAGCACACATGTGCGTTATGCGTTTCGCCTCCGTCGAAACCCGGCCACCTCGACCGGGCTTCTGTTTTTTTTTCATTGAAATCTTCATCCCTTCTCTTACCGCGGCCTCGTTATCATTTAATGCCAAAGTGTTAATATTCACATTACGCGAGAAGCCGCGTGCGTGCGTGCGTGCGTGCGTGCGTGCGTGCGCGCGTGCCAAAACGAAAAGTCTATGCCTTGCGTCCACGGCATGCAAATTCGACCAACCTCATCGCCGTCCAGCGAGAGGGTTCGAACGGTTGCGGATTCGTGAGCAGTCAATGCCCAAACACAAAAACTCGTAGAAAGTAACTTTAATGCATGCAGAAACAATACGCGTTAGTAATGCTCCCAGGGATGATAACATTTTCGCATTCCTACACGTAAGCAATGTTAAGTGTCACTGCCGAATTTCGCACTCCCTACTTGCTGCCTTCTTTAACCAGGCCGCCGTGGTGGTTCAGTGGTTATGGTGCTCGGCTGCTGACCCGAAGGACGCGGGTTCGATCCCGGCCGCGGCGGTTTAATTTCTTTGGAGGAGAAATTCTAGAGGCCCGTGTACTGTGCGATGCCAGTGCACGTTAAAGAACCCCAGGTGGTCGAAATTTTCGGAGCCCTCTACTACGGCGTCTCTCATAGCCTTAGTCGCTTTGGGACGTTAAACCCCATAAACCAAACCAAACCTTTTTCTTTAATCACATTGTTAACGCATTGAGACGGATCCTGCGCATTTTCTGCATTGATAACCAATTTTTAACGTTATAGCGTTAATGACACCGTTACTTTTAAATTCCGGTGTCAGCGTCATCGGCGTTGGGACCGAAAAATTGCCGACGATTACGTTACTTCCTAATGTGAAATTAATAATGCGAAATTTGAGGCCAGCTCATCAGCTGTTTCAGTTTTTCGATATACTGAGGCAAAGAATTCAAGCGAGGCATGTATTTACAATTACAGACAACTTATTTTTCACACATATTCCTTCTTCAAGAAACACTCCACTAAAAGTTCTTGACTGTCATGAAGGAAGCTTTGTGGACGGAGAAATAGATGGATATATGCTCGACTTGCTGCACCAATGCCTGATTCTCAAAAACGAGGTCTGCGCAAATATTTCGCGAGGTTGTCACAGCCATGGGAGGCGTTACGAGTGAGGAACGGTATGTTCTCCCGTATAAGTGGTAGGAAATTCCCGCTTCTCTTTATATCTACATTAAAGTCCCCACCCGCTCTGGCAGGTGGCAGCGTTTCTAGCACAACGTTGTCAATGCCAGCGTTGTAAGGCGAGGCTTAAGCTTCTCCTCCAATTTTCATTCGTCGTTGGTTTTTCTGCGCGTTGTACAGAAACTATTCATGAAGGCAGCTTTCGAGAAATTTTTCAAAAGAGAAAAATATAAATTCAGCAGATCAATGGCACGTATATATATATGTATAGATGACATGTATATAGACGAACGACATGCATATGATTGTGTGAAGAGGCGGTGTTCCGTTTACTGACGTCACCCTACTTCCTTGTCATCGCTGGAATTTTCAATACCACCTTCGAGTATACATACAAAAGAGCAAACATGCACAAGCGCGCATGCTGTGGGCTTTTCTCGTAATGTGACTAGTAATGTTGTCGCATTAAAATGCTAGAAATAGCTGAACATAACAGAGAGAATGCAAACGGTCCTTGTAATCCATTTCCTGCATACAAGCAGGAACGTGCAGTAAAGTGTACTCGAGTAAAATTTACTCTTCTACTTTGCAGCGTGATGTTATTTTAGAATCAGCTTGTCAATATGTACTTCTGAGTACTCTTTACCGAGAAATATGAATCAGCCTAGTTCTATAATGAGCCTATAGTAAACGGGTGAAATTTGGTCTTCACCGCAGGCTCTGTTTGCGCTTCGTTCCAGCGTGACTGTACATTGTGCGGCACCAATAATGCACTCTGCGCATATTGCACACGAGAGAAACCGCGAAGTATCATAATTCTGTCGCATATATGCCTCTACGTAATAAACAGCACGGCCAAGATTCCATAGCCAAAAAGGGAGGCTTACTGCTGCGAGTGTTGCTGCATTACGGAACTTACAACATTGAGCTCGTTCCAGTCGATGCCGTTAGCAATTTCCATAAATTCCAAGCACAGGCTAATGGTCAAATCTTCGCCGCACAGAGTTACAGCGGCGAGTACCGTCTCCGAAGTTATCTGGAGCACACCGCCTGGTGTCGTCAGCTCTGTGATTGCCTGTAGAGAAACATCGATTTAAAAATGAAATGTACAAAGTTCACATTTATTGATTAACTGCCAGTATTCAGTGAGGGCTATCCTAATAGTCATGTTTTTTTTTTTAATGTCTACATATTTCATCAATCTTTTCATGCCTTCTTTCACTGAAGGGTCCAGGTGTACGCTGACTAAAAATGATAGCCCGAATTTCCTGATAACTGCTGATAACCCATAGGAAGACGCACACTATCTTCGGCTTTCACTCAGGTAAGACGCTCGTGCCTCGATTTATGCTATGAAGAAAGTATGAAGCGCAAACAGCGCGGATTGGCGATGCCGCTGACTGTATTGTGCAGCATGGGTGAACGTCATATTTTGTGCGCTAGTTCTTCAGGTGAAAGTTCCTCGCTTATTGGGAGTAGTTGGGCTTGTCTAAATAAGTTCTCAGTAGGCGCCGTACGTGCCGGCAGACCGACCCAACCGGCACCTTTGTGTCTGGATAAAACGCTAAAAGCTGCTGAGAGCCTTAGCCAAGCAGTGCAACTTGATTACAGTCAGCTTCACAAAAGGGTATATGATATAAAAATGCAGGCAGTCAACCATGCCCGCACGCCCTAACAGAGGGAATCGAACTACACTTACCGAACACTGTATAAAGATTAAAGCACTCCCCCCCGCCTCCCTCCAAAAGACCAACATCGACGGTGAATTCACTATTTCAGAACTTAACATGGCATTAGTCCAAAACAATAGAACGACGGCGCCGGGCCCTGACTGTGTCACTTGTACTCTTCTGCAAAACATGCCTGACGCAGACAAAGTAGCCCTGCTCTCTCACATAAAGGTGCATTGGAACACAGCCTCTCTACCCGATTAAAGGGAAAACGTCGCATATTACCATGATTCAAAAAGCATTCTCAAAGCGCAAACAGTAGGGCTATGGCCCGTCCACCGACTTGTAGTCCACACCAACAATGAGGCAGCCCTCCACAAACAGACAGGAACCAAACTGGGTTCACAACGGACGCAACTTTTCAAAAGCACAACACGTTTCAAAAAACTAGTCAAAAGGGGAAGACGTATCGTACAAGATGCGCATGCAATGTGTGACCCAGTCACGTCCAGCACTGACTGCTGCGATGACGCTACCACGTTCCTGCATCGGCCAGCCTGTATAAACACGGAAAACCTCTGTAGATGAGCCATCATTCTGCTCTGGAATGGCCCTCAACGTTACAGAGAAGTCACGAACTTATAGATTGATGCCTTAGACTCTTCTTCCTTTTCTGAACACTGTGTTCTTATCGGCTCAGAACCTGAAACAGAAGAAAGGTACCGATGGATGGTAATATACCACAAATCTACAAGAAATGTCGTATTAAAGCCCAACAATATGGGATTCCGAGTTGCTTGCAGTTCTGCTCTCGTCAATTCATTAACTAAGGTCGCTGATAACAGATTAAGAGATACGTGGGCCTCATTGAAGCAAACAAAGTAACTTTTTTTAATGCACAATCGTGTTCAATATTACCGTTAACGCATTCACACTTAAGAAACTGAAGTTTCCGCTCATTATCACATAGGACCTTGACTTGATTAACGTTCCACCCCGTTCCCAGCGCCCAGCGGAGCGCCAGCAGAATGCAGGACGAGAAAAAGAGTATTAGTGCAGTGTCTCGAACGGCCGTTCCAGCGAGGACGCTGCATCGAGGCACTATAGAGCGGAGCGCTGTGCTGCCAAGCTTATGCGTCAAAAGCTGCGCTACCTTGAAATGGATATGAATAAAGCTTGCCCATATGGTATTAAAGCTGCTAAATAAAGCCATATTTAGTGTTTCGGGTTGTTGTTTTAGCATTAGCGGCGCTTCCAATCTGATAGTGAGGATGTACAGCAGTTTCGGTCGAGTTGATGTCATCGTCACTCATATAATGCACCTATGCAGAAGAAGAGAACAGGAAGGGGGGGGGGGGGGGGGGGTGCTGTCGCGGTAGACACCTGTGGAGATTTTCTTGCGTTGTAATGATACCTAATTCGCTTTGTTCACGAGGAAAACAGCATACAACGCTCGGTGCAGCCTAAACGAGTGCATACAAGAGCGAACTGGGAAATTCATTTAATATTTTCGGAGATACTTATGTCTCTACTGCGCATGACAAAAATATTGGTAAAGATCTTGAAGGACAATGCACCAGCCTAGCTTAATTAGTCGTTCCTTTCTGTAAGTATACGATCTTTCATGTGCAAACTAGTGTAGCCTCTGCTCACCACAATCAGCTCTGCGAATGGTACCAGAAGGACGGCGCTCGCTGTCATGTGACCAAGGTAGGCGATGGGGCCCATCGCCATAAACAGGGCTATCTGCAGACATACATAATTTTGGTCAGTCATATGTCCACTACTCGAAGATATCGGTCCATGTAGCGCAAGTAAATTAGTCAAGGATTCCTTAGCCACTGAAGACACAACAAAATATCAACATCTGACGGAGAGTATAAAACAAGCATAATACACTACTAAAAAAACAACAATAAGAGCAGAACGGGGAATGTGCAAAAATTTACCTAAATGGAGGAAAGCAGCACACGCAGATCGACTTGTCTCTGAAAGGTACTGCTATCAGCAAACAACACGAATGCTTGTGCGTGTGGCCTTGAGTGGCTTTTCCGCCGCAGAGCCTTTGCCTCTGAGTTCGACTCCGTGTTTCACGGTTTGTCCGCTACGGCTGGCGATAGCGACCGCTTGCAGCGAGCCTGGCATCTTGTGGGACATATTGGCCTACACTCGGCAGGGCTAATGCTTGTCCAAGCCACACGCCTGAGGATTTCGATTAACGTTGAAGTGTGACAGTATCTTATCAAAGAATAGGTTGAGACCGCTCGAAACTGATTTTGAGGGAAATGGTGCGTAAATTAAAAAAACAGAAAAACAAAGATAGTCTATATACGGCTCCTCGTGCTAGTCGCTCCGTTAGAAACAAGAGGTCAACAATGGCGCATGTGGCGGTCCTTTTCGATTCAGACCATCGAACGAATTAAGTGATCTGTATAAGCTAGGAGAGCAGGTGCCATTCTTTGCACGGTTTATTTCGGATTTGCTTCCTTATGTCGTTTCGCATGCGTTTCCTTTCTCCAGGTAAGGTTCTTTATTTCATACGCGGAAAACGTAACAATTGGTAAATTGGTAAATTGGTTTTTTGAGGAAAGGAAATGGCGCAGTATCTGTCTCACATATATCGGCGGACACCTGAACCGCGCCGTAAGGGAAGGGATGAAGGTGGGAGAGAAAGAAGAAAGAGAGAAAGAGGTGCCGTAGTGGAGGTCTCCAGAATAATTTCGACCGCCTGGGGATCTTTAACGTGCACTGACATCGCACAGCACACGGGCGCCTCATACGTTTCGCCTCCATCGAAACGCGGCCGCCGCAGTCGGGTTGGAACCCGGGAATTGCCTACACCAAAAAATCCTTTTTTTATCTTTATCGACACCTGAAAGCGCAAGTGTTAAACGTCTTCATCTCCAACAGATAACAAAGACATTCCTTCTCGCATTTGATCCTTTAACAATCGATTCTCTCTTATGTCTGCGCACTAGTTCTCGCCTTAGCAGGCAGCAACATTCATAATATCCTCAACCTACATTTCCCTAAAAAAGCAATCAGGCCAGTATTCCAGCGAACAGTTATTAAAATTACAAGATCTAGGGTTCTCATAAATGAGCATCTTCTTAGGAACAAATCCTCAACTGTGGCTGATGCCAGTAATTTAAAAAAATCGTGGCTAATACCAAGCCTATTTCCTGAACTTTATTAACCCGACAGCGTTAAGGCTCCTGTTGGGCAGAAAATACGGCGTCGGCATTGTGAGCGAAAAAACAGGCAGTCGTCCTGCCACCTAGGTCTCGTGTTATGTCACCTCTACCTGACCCCCAGACTGCGAGAGAACTGGCGGCCTTTGCACGCTGCGGTTAAATTGATGACTGGTCGCGAGAGGTTGCTCAGGGAAGGCAACCTTGGTGTCAGAAGGGCCACCGGTGACTGTGTTTAGAACACCAGCTTACCCGGGAAGTGACACAGCGCTTTACCACTGCACCATTGCGTCAGTAGTGGTATGAGGACTCACAACGATCTATGAATGTGGAGAATGACCCTGTCTGCGAAGTGGTATCAAAATTGAACGCCGGGCAGCTGAAGGAACGCCTTAATGTTATGGTGTCGTGCCTTCAAGGCGGAGATTGAGTGTCGCCTCATGTTTTTGCCCACTTCATTAGCACACTACAGTTCTTAGTGCCTATGGCGGGTTCGTATGCGCATCGAATACTATGCCAAGTCAGTTTTAAAAACAAAAAATCAGTTGATTTCTATACTTGTACAGAGCAGAAAGTTTGGCTTTCTTTTGCGTACACATTGACCCGTATTGGGGGTGCAATGGAATCGACGTTCGGTTGCTCATCCCAAGGCCTAGTGCTTGATACCAGTGTCGGAAGTCGTATTTTCACGAGGGCGAAATACCAAAGATTAGGGGGACACACAAGCTCCGTCTTTAAGGCTATTACTCGTAGGCGTAATGGCTCCCTGTAGTGGTTTCTCTTCGCATTCAGTGACCGTTGTTTGCCCACATTCCCACAATGATCAATGTTATCAAAACCCAATTTCTACATTCTTGCCTTTTAACTCGTCCACAATGCGGTTTCCGCACATAATGTTTTTCTAGTTAGTATATCCTTATTTAGCCCGTATCCAGTTCACTCAACTGCCCATCTAACTGTTAAGCTTCAAATTAAGCCAACACCATACAGACATCATCCGCACCTCTTCCCCCGCCACTTCTACCTCAGCCAGGTACAAGCCATTTGCGCCTAGGTGGTTTTTTCCAAGTTTCAAGATGCAAAACCAACTAGCTCGTCAACATGCCTTACAGGTCAACGTGGCCGCGTGAGAAAAACGAACCAGCGAAATCAAAGAACAGTAAAAGAACCCGGTTTAGCTATCTAAATATAAACTCGCGTATTTACAGCTTCGCAAAGCCGTGCAGATGCAATACGACCGACCTATTCTTCCAAATGTGAAGCACCTCTGTCTACTCACGGGATTCATTGACACTGCTTCTTCTAAATACATCTGTCTTTTCAGGGGGAGATCTGCATGTTCCAGGCCATTTGCCAGACTTGCAGTCAACTGCAGAGTCGATCCATTTCATTTATCTAATGATACTGCATGCTTACAAAGGCGCTAATTTAACAACGTCCGGACTCGCCGTTTTACCTCTAGGTTCAGAACCGTGAGTGAGCGGTATTTCATTGAGAGTCCCTGCCTTGCAATACATATATCTTTTCTCGTACTTCGTTTCCCAGCTTTCATTTCTTTTCCCTTCGTTTATCTTCGGAAAAAGCCTTTTCAGCTTACACGATGCCGAAGACACAGCAGGAAGTTCGGTTGTATTGGCGGAATTTTTTGCTGTTACCCACACAATACAAGTATAGTACTATCTATGTTTTTTTTTTACTTATTAGCCTATCATTTTGTTTCTTTTTGTTTCTGCGTGATTTGTGGAAGTCTTGCACTTAATGTTATGCCGCAAACTTTATGTCCAACAATATCGGACAAAAATTTTAAAACTGAAAAATTTTAATGTAGTTTCAGTGAAATATTGAAGATAATGGTCCAGTGTTCTGAGATGTAGCAACATCTTTCTTTTAAAATGTTTCCATCGATCGTATTCAACGGTTAAGACTCCATAGAAAACCAATGGAGAATTGTTTTGGCGACAGCCAGAAGTAGCCAATAAATAATTTCTTGTTTAACAGTGGCTCAATCTGGAATAAAAGTAAACAATGCAGGATACAGAAAGGCTTCGGCTTGATGAGGCCTCCATTCCTTTCAGCCTTTGTGAGAAAATAAATCGCGTTAGCGCAGTTAAACACCATTACCTTGAGCCTAAAGGGATAAGCTCGCTTTCAAACTCAGTGGCAAAAACTATTCCTCAATAAAGCCGATACAGCGATAAGCACTCAAGACCTCCATGCATACATCTCACTGATAAGGCCTTCCCACGATAGTTTTTGTTTTTGGATAGATTACTGCTCTTATTCAAGATATCAGTGATAATCCGGACGTTACGTTGTCTATAGAATATTACTACCACAAAAAAAGGCAGTTCCATTGCGCGTCTTCTCTTCTGCTCCCGTACTTCCTTTGCCAAAAATAACCGTGCAACAGTCTTTTTCTTCTCAACCGTGTAACGGAGCCTTTACAGCACCCATAAGGACCGGAAGGTGTCAGAACCTGAGGACAAGAGCTCAGCTTGCTTTACACAGATTCAGAGCTTAAGGGCTGCCATAGGTGCTTAGCTACGCGGCTAAGAAGCAAACCACCGTTGCCCGATTGCTTTTGGCAACAATGGCACATCTCGCTTTTATGCTGTTCTGTGCGCTAGGCGTAAACACAGTGATCTCTCCGGAAAAGCGATTTTCATTGCGATGCTGCATTAGCAACGTGCAATACGCTGTGCCTGTCATATATATCATACTTTGGTGGTTCGAGGTTTTTTTATTTGCCTACACGACATCCAAGCTTCGTCTTTATTTTTCCAATTTCTAAATGTTAGATTCTGCACTTTTGAGAAGGATTGATTAAAATGAGAGTAGATGTAGTGGCCGCATTCAGCTGACACTGTCCTGAAAAAGCTACGTGCGAGATACCAAATCGTGGCAGTCATTTACATGCTTATTTGCTTTGCTTTATTTATGAGATGCAAGCTGACTGAAGAAATATTTTAACTCACTTACAACCTTTCTGTCGGAGCGCTCAAAAGCAAACACAAGCGCACGCAATATAGAGAACTTGGCAAATTTCTTAGTTTGGCCTTCCTTAATCAAAAAGAGCGACAAGGATTAAAAAAAAAACTGCGTCATTCGTAACGCAGGAAAAAAATGTACGGGTTTTCCAAACTGCATAGTCGAAAAACGGTACAAAATAAATATCTTTGTAGATCACAATGGAAATATTTTCAGTTACGTCCCGGTACAAAGCCGTAAACAAAACAATGAGTTGTAAGTAGCATCTTTTCTGTGTGGATCTCTCGTAAATGTACTAATGTTGCGCTGAGCTGTTACCCAAGAGAGCCGTAAAAGAAGTTATTTCTTCCCTGAAAGAGTGAAAACTGGCACTGGCACAAGCTTGGTTTTTTTAAAACCAAGCTATTGGTTTTTTTAAAACCATATAGCTGGATCGGAGGAAACTAGTTTGAGTTGCAGCTGCAGCACCCGTCCTGTCTTGTCTTGGTCTGTTCCAAGTGTTGCTTTAACTCCATGTTCTTCGCAAAACTTTAACTTGAACATAATTTTTTACTCGTAAACGCGCACAACAGAAGTATCTTCCAGAGATATTCTAAGTGAGCTAAACATCTGGCGAAACAGCTCGTATCTCCTACCATACCTTAGCACGCAGTGTGCCAGCGACCCTTGTGAAAATAGGAATTTGCAAGAAATAACAAGTTTTGTGCAAAACAGTTCCATTGACAACGTGTTCTCAGTTGACGTTGAAGCTCTTTTCTATTCTATCCGACACAAAGAACTGTTTTCCTCGGTTCTTCAGTGAGTTGAAAAGAATGGTGAGATCTCTTTTGAAAACGCACCTCCTGTGTATGTTGAAATATTCCGATTCCTGCCTAAAATTTTCTTCAGCGCAACACTTCATGCTTTTGAATATGGATTGTTCGTACAAAACAGCGTTGCATTTAGTTAGGTCTGGCTTCAGTTTCGTGCAAGATTGTCCTCTCCTGCATTAGATGATTTTTAAACTTCTTACAAAAGAACGCATTTTTTAAGTTTTCAGCTAAGCAAAGAGTGATCAAGAAATTTAAGGAAAAAAAAAACCTTTTACCGACCATGACACTTTGGTGGCTTTTTAGCTATCTTTAGAGAGTATGAGATGAAACTTTACACGTTCGTTTCCGGCAAGTAACGAATTACAGGTATTAGACCTTCAATCATTTTTTTAGAGGGACAAGGCAGCAGCAAGTGTTAGTGAGGAAAAAAAAAAGAATAATTATCGCCATCTGCGTAGCGGACGTTTCTCAGAGTGACAAAGCAGATGAAATGCATACCACAGTATAATACTGCAGGTGGATTGAATGGGCTCCCATGGGGATTTAAACATGTTACCAGTGGTCACTGTATTTGTACTTAATGCGTGCGCCCCTCAGTCACCGTGTTTCAGTTTTGTGCAGAAACAAGCGCCGGACGTTCGCGCGCAAGTGGGCCTAGCAGAATGACCTTTTCTTCGGTTTCGAAACTAATATTAAATCTTCATCTCAGCGATTAGCAGCTCGCCTTTGGCCGTAACTATCAAACTGTGTAAATCACGTCGATGTACAACAAGAAGTAGGTTATATATAATTAGGTTTCATATTGGCAGTCTTCTGCATCTGCAACTCCTGTATTAGAAAAAAATTCAGACACAAATAATTCTACTGTGTTCGCAGGGATTTAGTGTTAGCAGTTCTTGATTCCTTTACAGCAAGAAGTTACTTCCGTTCAGCTGGCCTTACTTTTGTTCAGTCAATAGAAAGGCTTCCGTCTGCTGACGTCACTTCCTTCCAGCCAATGGGAATGCTCTGGTGCGGTGACGTGTCTTCCTTCGTCAGTGACCAGTACATCAACCACGGCAAATGTGACTACTAAGGCGCTCGTGCAGACCAGCCCCTCACCGAAATATTGGCGACGGAGTGAAGCTGTCATCAGAGCATTTCTTCAGGCTCGTGTTGTAATCTATCATCGCGCATCGTGCTTCGGGCTACTTCCTACGCGCATGCACTTAGCTAATACGTTCTCGTGCGTGCTTTTTAAGCCCTTCGTCTATACGTACACTCGGGCTACAGATATACATATTTACCCGTAAAAACGCAGCGAAAAAGGAAAAAGATGACAAATTAATAATTAATTCCCCAGTTTTCAACCGAAAATGCGCACTGAAAATGCGCACCAAACACACTAATATGGGCAAGACGAGCTGACCGTGCAAATTTACAAGAAACCTGACAAAATTAACATGAATAAGAACAAGTAAGCCACTTAGCTGCATTTTAATGTGTCCACGTCTATGCATAATGTAGCTTGGTGGCAACACCACTATTGAACTTGATTTTTAACCGTACCCAGCAATTCTAGACAAACTTATTATTAAGAATGAAATAGTTTGTGAACGCAATATTTCCACACGTCGTAAGATTTAACCAAAGCAATCAATATATCCTAAGATCCGCCCTCTGCAGGCTTCCATTTCTTGCTATTAACGCTACTGCTATCAAAAACGTTTCCCATTGGTTTTTTATCACAGTCCCAACTGCTCGATACGACCGTTGGAAAAATTTTATAAGAAAGGTTTTGCTATGGTGTCAAGAATAGATCATTGCCTTCAATATTCCCACAACATTACATAACCACATTTCGGCACTCAAGAAATACTTAATTGCACGAATCACTTTTGAATAGTACATTCTTCAAAGTCGTATCCCTTAGTCTTGGTATGCAGTAAGGAGTTAACATCACCTTACTAGAAAAAGAATCACATAGCATGCTTCCAAATGTTCGCGAGTGAGTTGGGTTGAGTTCAGATGCGGTAAGCTACAAGTGAGGTTAGCCTAGCCATTTTTGCCGGAAATTGCTCTAACGTAGCGACACCTACAAGAACTAAATCACATAATCAGGCACCGAAGTCCCAAACACAAATAATAGTCACTCCTGCTGTCACCATGTAGAGACTTGTCCGTGTCCAGCAAGTACTTTAAAAGAAGACGTGAAGCGTGCTTTCTAGAGAATTAGTTCCCGCGCGGGAAAACAATGTCCTGAAGGGAGCTGTAAGGGAGTCCTGCCTTCTTGAGAGAACCGATTAACACGCACATTTCCACATTGTAAAGAGCAGCGCTCATTAAGTAATGTTCTAATATAATAATATAGCACCGCACACAACACACATTGCACATTATGGAGACAACGCCAGGCCCTTCTTATACATCCGCACAGGAGTATGAGCACAGCCCGTTCGTATGCGGTACAGTAAAGTTGCTTGGGATCTTTGGAGACCCTTGGTCACACATAGCTTGTTGTGTGAGCCCCACAAAGAAGTGAAGAGACTCAACACGGTCTCTCTCAAGAGTCTCTTGCCATCTTGAGGAACTCTCGACGAACCTTTCTCAAACCCAGAAAACGGCAACTACGGTATGTATTTGCGGCGTTTACAGATAACTGGCCTACACGGCGGTTTCAGAACTGTAAAATTTATCATGTCTTTTCTAATACATACTTTCTACGAAATATAATACCAACACATCTGGCTGCAATGCTGCTGCCACTGATGTCGTGTAAGAAAGATACAATATCGGATACAAAGGATGCGACAGAGTCCGAAAAAAAAACACGGTGATGAGGAGAGGATAACCTTATCGTTGTAGTTGGGCTTCTCCGCCAACAAACCAAACAAAACTTGGGTTCCCTGAGAAAAGCCCGCATAGTACAGCTTCGTTTGGTTTGTCATGTCCAGTGCTTTGTCGATCATTGCCGGAATGTCGAACTCAATCATCTCGTCAAAACTGAAAGTTTAAACAGAATGCAAAAATCGAGAGATGAGAACAAACAGAAAAATAGTTAGGCGATGCCCCATTACATTTGCCTATTTTTCACCAATCATTTGTTTTAACAAAAGATGCTGTCGCGCTTGCTTTTTCCTTATTTGAAATCCTATGAAGAATTCTGCAAAGACACCGAGTAAAAATGCGCTTCTCTTTATTTTTTAATTTGAGTCGTGTTCTTGCACAGTTCTTCATGGCCGATTTTTTTGTGATTAATGCCACCACTGCTGGAAGCTAATGAATTAGCTCAACATTTGCCCCCCACTCAGTATTAGCTTCTATCATTCAGAGTGCACTCAAAATAAGCAGTGGCAATTTCTATTTTTTGCTTGAAAATTTTCGAAAGTGTTCAGGGATATGTGAAAATGTGACAGTAGAGGAATTTCTAGTCCTGTAGTCATCTTTCTGGCGCCAATCATCACAAACGAACCCTCCTGTTTCAAGTTACTGACATTTTTACTGGCATCAAAGTGGTCATCTCCATATCTTTTCTAGATGTACCTAAGTTCAGTTATACGTTGCACCTTTCTCCCTTTGTGTGCTTATACCAGAATGTCAGTAGCTACCTGAAATCCCAGAAAGCTCGCTCTTCCTTTGTGTAGCGGACGTGACTTGTGTACACATTTCCGCGCAAATTTCCGAGCCAAACATCGTAGCCGGCATCCGCCAATACAAAGCCTGTTTGGAAACGAAATTCAACTCGTTAGGTCTCACGATAATTGAGAAAGCTTTTTTTCTGTCACAAGAAATAGGCTGTAACAATGGCAGAAGCCTTAACATGCAAAGTGAGCGCATACGAAAAGAAAATCCACGTTCGCTGAATATGAGTCCTACATACCCCGTCTTCATTCTGCAATTCTTGGAGTAGTACTGTGGGCACTTCGCGCAGAACAGCGCGAATGCCCTCCTGACATGTCGCACTAACATTTTTCAAGCTAGGCGTCGGGCTAACTCTCAGATCGCTCAAAACAGAAGCTGGTCATTGGTACGAGAATCGCCCTACAAACAACCACACACTCAAACACTCAAACAAGTGAGTGCGTGTGCGCGTCTAAGTTTGTGACCCTAACTGAATTGCTGCTGGGTAATTATTCTTCTCTGCATGTTCCAAAGTGTCAATCAATGATATAACCAACTCTACCAAACAATTACTCTCCTAGCACAGCTTTCGGTTTTGCGGCTTTGCTCCTCACGATGTCCAACCAATTCTCCTACAATCCCGTCCTTCTAAGTAAGAGTTTTCCCTCTAATCATTAGGGACAGGCGTCGATTGCCCAGTGGTACTAATGAAGCCAAATATTTTAAATAGCAACAGTCAGCGAGAGACGAAATGAATTATTTTGGGATTGGAACGGGCTTTTAAGCGCAAATATATTATTTCAAGTTATTACAATACATAAAAAACAATTAATTGTACCTCTCTGAAGCAAATCTCCAAGAATCAAAATACACCTTACGTAAACACACAAGAAGAATACCGCTCACTAGGACCAATTATGGCAGAAAGATCTTACATTTCCAAGTTCGTTATTTGCTGAATTTCATAGGAGAAGAAATTAAATTCCAAATATCGGATTTTAAGAAATATGTCAAATCGTATTTGTTAAAAAAACCCATTTCTTTCCTTCAATAAGACATTGTTTGCAATAATTAATTTTCGCTGTAATCAAGGTGTATATATATTACCAGAGTACGGTGTGCTATGTGTCTGTAATCTATGTGTGTGTGTGTGTTTGCAATTACATGAGTTTTGCAGAGTGCCGAGATGTGCATTTAGCGTTTCTTTTTCCCTTAAATTCTACTAAGTGTTGTCTAATTTTATATTTATATGTTCACTTTTATATGTTGGAATATTTATATGTTCAAATGTGTTTATGTAATTGAGAGGTTTCCCTATCTATCTTTTCTTTTTATTAAGTGTGCACTGAAATGCCGAATTGTGCTACCTGGGCCAGGAGCCTCTGTCAGGCTATGAGCCTTTAGCTCCTGCTCCTTGTTTCTCTGTTGTGAGATTATGAAATGGAATAAAGAAAAACACCAAATATACCTGAAAGTAAATATTACGAAACAAGAAAAATCAATTTATTTAGCGTTATCTTCTCATGCGGCTCACACAGTCATCGTACACGGGTGTATAACTATATGAAGTTTATTTCTCACTTGAATGAATAACGTTTTCTTTTTTGCTACATCTTGAGTTCGGAAGAAAGTAAAACTTTTCTCGGCGAAGAAACGCAAAACAAATTGCGACAGGACCAATTAGTATATTGCAGTAAGGAATAGATAGGGTGAGGTACGAAGTTAGAATTAGCGTTTCAATGATACGCTAAAGATAAACCCGACATCTACCACTAATTGCACACAGGTAAAAGGATTTGTCAGCACTGGCGCCCGTTCCTTGTCTCGCTGGAATTTCTGTCAGTCTTTGTGCCCAATTGTGCACTGGACGCTACCCCACGCCCAAAACGACACACTGTAAACTCGGTGATTGGCTACGTCATCCTCGGCCTCGCCTAACAGAATTTATGCTGATTCTTATAAAAAGGTTCAGAACAGAAATAGAGAAGCAAAGAGAAAGAAACAACAGTGCGCATTTGCCGTATCACCTTCATTGTGTGAGTTCTGAGGCTGACGCTGCTTGCTCCATAGGACGACTTCATTGGGACGTTTATATTTAGACGCGGTGATGGCACAAAACCTTCTTCCACAAGCAACACGTGTCCCATTTCCCCCTAAGCAGCTCAACGAGAGGACAACACCGCGGACCGCCGCAAGATTACACAATACTGAAGAATGCATCTGCTGTGTTCATACATTTTTGTGCATCGGGTGCGAGACAGCACAAGAAATGGAAACAGCCTTTTGTATACGTCCTACTTCCGGCTAAAAATTGCGTTGATTCAAGATTTATTCTCAGCTCAGCTACATATGTAATGAAATGTTGTCTAAGGTTTGTGTAACTTGCCGCACACAATTTCTGAGCTGGACGGTACTTTTGTGCGTAGTCTATGATGTCACTATAGCAAAGGGTCATAAATGCGAAATTTTGTTTCGCCCTTGAAAAGCCATGTCCAGAAAAGCTTCGTCCAGGTTTCTATAAACCTCATGGCTTTGTTGTACATTGCTAGTTGCAGAACAAAACGCCAAAAACGTACACTGGCCGTTTCGAAAGGAGCTGAAATAATAATAATAATAATAATAATAATAATAATAATAATAATAATAATAATAATAATAATAATAACAATAACAATAATCTTTATTCAGTATAGTCTGAACATACAAAAAAACGGAAGCGCCGAAGCCACAAGTGGGCTTTGCAGCGACAACCGGCAGCCGCGGCAATCTTCGAGCTACATCAGAGCTCCATCAGAGGCAAAAGAAAATTAAAAGACGTAAATATGAAGAACACAAAAATTTTGGCACGGAAAGAATGAAAAAGCACTGATAAGATTTTAGTACATGTTAAAGATTCTCTAACGCTTCAACAGCAAATCGCAGTTTTTTGCGGGTGGTTAAAGAAAATAAATCGTCCGGTAATTCGTTAAAGATAGCTGGCACGTAATAGTTTCTAGTTGCTTTGCCGTAGTGAGTGCGCACTCTCGGTTTATGATAGCGAGGAACATGTCTCAACGCTACCGGTTTCGTAATTATGTGTCTGTATAGTCAAAGGCAAGCCGGAATTACACATGGAAACAGAATTCATAAAATTTATCACAGTTGCGACAGCAGTAATTGACTTTCTATCCCTCTTAAATTATTCTGAGCCAGTCAGCTCAAGATATGACTCACCGAGGCTTTGTTCCGGGAAATTAATCACAAAGTCGGCGGAAGAGACGGTCACAGCGTGAATAACGAGCACGACTGGCTTCTTCTGTCCTGAACCGAGTACTGGAGTCTCGTTTCTTCCGTGAGGTATCCGCTGCATGCCGAGCAAGTAGCCGTCCTCCGTGACTGCTGTGTGATCTTCTACTGGGTAGCCCTTGCTCACAATGAGCCCCGACTGAGGGTAGAGACAACATGTTTCAGGAACTACTTCTCGCCCGAGTACTTCCTAAGTAGCAGGCCAGGCTCTTGTTACCACCGGCCGGCCTCTCCTCCTTTTCCTCTCATTAAAATTCCATTCTCTCTCTTTTCTCGCCTATAAGGAGGCACACTTAAAACTAAAAATGTTGAGATTTGTTGGTCCTGTTTGTTTGTTTATTTATTTATTTATTTATACAAATACCTCACAAGTTCCACACTTGGAACATTGTGTGAGGGGAGGGGTTACAATATTTAGCAGACAAAAGATGGTACAAAGTTGAAAGGATAAAAGTAGACAATATTAAATACATTGGACCGCAAACAATTATTACAACGTACTTGAAGAAAACCGTATAATATTGACACAGAAGAAAAAACAGCAAACGAATAGCGGCACTGCATGGATTTGACTACACATACGAACACAATTCATGTACTATATCATGGATGCATAAAAGTGGTCAATTCGTTTTTGAACATTAATGGGTCACGTATGGTAGCAATGCAATCCGGAAGACCATTCGAACACTTGATAGCACGTGGCAAAGCAGAGGAATTAAACGCGAGATTTCGGCCGAATAGACGTTAAACTAAGAGCAAGTGCAAAGTGTTGTGTCTGG
This sequence comes from Amblyomma mixtum, assembly GCF_055824585.1. Classification (NCBI taxonomy): domain Eukaryota; kingdom Metazoa; phylum Arthropoda; class Arachnida; order Ixodida; family Ixodidae; genus Amblyomma; species Amblyomma mixtum. Next base: position 54,525,791 of record NC_143013.1, on the reverse strand, counting down.
ATAAGTCTAAAACAGCTGCAACTACAGCAGCGTATACAGTGTAGCGTTTCTCGCATGTAATATATTGGAGAGTTCTTCTTGAACGTCGCCGAGAGGGGAAATTGTGAAATAGAGTTAAACGATAAACTTTGAAAATTCAAAGTCTATTGGAGTGTTGCCAGTTATCTACAAAGAAGAAAAACATTAGTTATTAACCACGGGCGAAGCATAATATTATTTTGCTTTAATATTTCAATTCATTTTTTAATTTTGTTATAATTTTATAGAGAGCAAACCTTCTTTGGTCTTTATTGAGCACGGGCAGATTCGTACCATAACATTTACCTGTGCTTAGATATTTTGCTTAATCAGGACTAACTTAAGCGGTCACTTTGGAACCGTAATCTTTATTGCGTATTCCGCCGAATTTCCTTTGCGCGCATATTAGTGCAAAAGCACTATTCTGATAGGTAAAACCCGAGAAAGATCTTGCAATGTTTGTCAGTCTGCGACAAATACTTTAAGGTGTTTCTTAGTTTGTACCAGGTTAAATAAATAAAAAAAATAAAGCAAGAATTGTCGCGACTGGGATTCGAACCCGCGGTGGCGCAAACAGATCACCTTCGCCGGACGGAGCTCCAGAGCACTAGTCTATCAAAGCCTTTTTCTTCTTGCAGCACGGTATTTTATAAAATGATGCGATGTTTTTTTGTGAATGAGCGATCAGTAAACATTAAGAAAACAGTGGCAAATGAACACGCCTAAGCAACGAAGCATGAGAAAAGAGTCAATGCAGAGCACATAGACTCTACACCATAATACGACGCATCTGAGCAACAAATAACTAGAAAAAAAGGCAATTCACCGCACCACACTAATAGTGAGTGCCAATCCGGTTGAAAGTAGGTCTGGATATGCAATTCTTTTCGGTGTAGCCGCCGCGGTGGCTCAGTGGCTATGGTGCTCGGCTGCTGACCCAAAAGACGCGGGTTCGATCCCGGCCGCGGCGGCTGGAATTTCTTTGGAGGAGAAATTCTAGAGGCCCGTGTACTGTGCGATGTCAGTGCACGTTAAAGAACCCCAGGTGGTCGAAATTTCCGGAGCCCTCCACTACGGCGTCTCTCATAGCCTCAGTCGCTTTGGGACGTTAAACCCCATAAACCAAACCATCTTTTCGGTGTAAAATCAATCATTCAGAATCAACTGATTCACAGTGTCGGTACTGGAGCCCAGCTCGTCGCGTATGCTCGTGGCGGTGCGGCTGCCAAACGACCTTGAGTCGCCGTTGCCTAGCAACCGGTTCAGCGATGCTCCAACAGATGGCGCCGCGCTGCTGCCTCCTACACACCCAGAGGGCACTACCCTCATGACAGCGTCGTTCATGACAGCGTCGTTCCGGCCAGGGAGCCGGCACGAGCTAAACCACACGCTTAACCCCAAGCTAACACTACAAGCGTATTGGCAAAAGCGGCACGTACGATCTTGTGCCGTTGCCTAGCAACCCGAGTTGCTACCCGAGCTCACACGAGTTACTCAGGTAAACTCGGGTAGTAACTCGGGTAAGCTCGGGTAAGTTCGGACGAGCGTCGTGCCATCTGGGCGAGAGGTTGCTCGCTACGAGCAACATGGGTCGGGAAATCCCGACGGGTGGCTGGGATAGAAACAGCCGCCTACCAGTGCAGTGGCGCATCGCTTAACCGCTGCGCCACTGCGGTGGTAGTGGTATATGAGGACTCGCCGCCACCCATGAATCTTAAGTCGTGGTTCGCTACAGTAGGAATTACCAATTCCGCATACATGGGCATTAACCTACTAAAGATATTATGCCACACCCCTAAGGCGGAGTTTAAGTGCCCCCTCCAGTTGAAGAATAAACTCCTGCTTTCGCAGATCTACTCGGTTTAACTACGTTAAGCCCCTATCAATTTTTTTCGGAATTCATTGATCACTTTGTGGAGGACTATGGTGGATGTGCAGCTGCAAGATATCTTCCATAATTTGTACATAAGGCTCGTGAGGATGATTACGTAATGTCTGCATGACTGCTGAGGTTTGGACTGAGGCGAAGGCCTTGTTGTAATCTATGAAGGCTATATTTCATGGTTGGATACATTCTGCGAACTCCTCTCTCACCTGATTGATAGTGCAGTTATTGTCGGCTGTCGAGTAACCTGTACGAAAGCCTGCTTTATCATTTCATTGATAGAAGTCTAAGGTTGTCCTGTCTCTATTAGCAATTACGTAATAAATTATCATGTATACAACGAGCCATAATCTGATCGATCTGCAATTTTTAAAGACTTTAACGTTCCCATCCTTACGGATTAAGTGTGTTTCCAAGCTTCTGGTGTGCTCGAGGTCATAAGACATTGGCTATACAGGATTACTAGTTTTTCTAGCAAAATCTCCCCATCGTTCTCTAACAGATCTGGCGTTACCTTATTCTCTGCAGATGTTTTCCTTCTTTTCATTGCTTCTAAGGCTTTCTTTACTTCCTCTTTTGTTATAAGCGGGAGGCCCCATTGCTTTGCTCTACTGACTCTCTCGTTACCGTTTTGATTGCCTTGGCTACTATACAGATTTGTTTACAAGAACTCCTCTTTACCTGTCTTATATATAAGGCTAATTATATTGCCCTTTTTTCTTTTAACGCAGACATCTGATTTTAAATATGACTGGGTTTCTCTTGTGGCAGTTGAATATATTCGTTTGTCTGCTACTAAACTTGATTTAATGAAAGTGGAGGATTTTTTAGTATGTAGCAATATAAGTAAAGTTCCTACTTTATCTCATCTGCATCTACAATGCGATTTTTAACTTCAATGAGTTCTGTGGTTGTGAATGTATTATGTTTCAATCCGTACTGACGTTAAGGGAAATGATTTTTAATGGCAAAAAAGCCATATATGAGATCTCTAAGCCGTTTCCCCAGTACTTTCCCCAGTATAGTGTTGGTGGTCATTGGTGTATGTGTTTCAACACTGAAATGTAACTAGGGGCGAGAGTAATCCATTAGTCATATTCCTACGCATGCGTGCTGGAATCCGAAAAGTCACCAGATAAATGCGACGGGTAGAGGAAGTAAAGGAAGGTCATCATATTTCTCTCCCTGTGGAGACTGATATATTTGGCGTCGAGTGCACAGGTACAATGCTGCGCATCAACAGCAGTCATATCCTTGCTCTCAGAGCTAGTAATGTCGGCAGCGAAAGCCGAGGGTGCGAAATACCCCAATAACGTCTCGTATCCACCCCGCACAAGAGCCTAAGCGCTACAAATGAAAGGGGTTGCGCAAGGTCCGCAATCCCATCGCCTGTCTACCGTGGTAGAGATTAAATGATCCTGAATGAAAGTGAGAGTGGCAGTGGCAGCAGAACAATCGTATCACGTTTTCTACCGCGGCAGTGACCGAAACGTTGCAAAGAGGCAGTGTAGAAAAGCTGTTCAAGAACCACTTCCGCTTGTTCCCACAGATAAGAATTTAAAATAACGGATTTCACGAGTAAATCTTTGTAAAGATGACTTATTCTTGGTAGAAGGCATAGACGCCAACGTCAGCGCTAGCGTAGCTGTATGCTGCTAGCGGATGCTCTCGTCGCAGCGTGGTCGACACTAAGTAAGTCTTATAGGTGTCTCAGAGAACGGCCGGTCTTTCGTATACTATGCGTTGCACCAACACCGTCGAATGAATCGTGAACAGAACAAATTAAAGGTGATAACGAGAAGTGAGAAAGGTTGATAAATTGAGCAGTCGAGCTACATTAAAACTTCCAATCAGCGCTCTTCGCACCATCCAAGAGAAAATCACCCGGACGAGTATTCTGTCTCCCTATATTGAGATCTTGTCCTTTTCCTGTTTACGTATCAGGTGTAATGTTGGCCCTTTCTTTGTCGCTGAAGATAGGTTGATGCGATACAATTATTTATTTATTTATACAGAATGCCCCTAAAGGCCCTCGAGAGGGTATTACATAGGGGGGGGGGGGGGGGCACAGGCAATTGAACAGAATAAAACAAAAGCACAAATATAAAACAAACAACAAAAGCACAAATAAGACACTTTGCATCACATAAGTAAGCAAAAGAATCAAAAGAATGGCAGCGCGGCAAAGAACGAAGATTACAGCAGTATTAAAATTATACAAACAGAAAACTAATGCAATGAATCATTTTAGTAACATACCCTGCAAAAAAGGAAGCCATGAACAAATAAAATAACAATGTATGCGAAGAGTTAAGCAGTAGTTATTGAAGATATAAGTTTAAAATATTTATCAGGATCAGTGGTGGTTGCGATATGTGAAGGCAGAGTGTTCCCGTCAGATATTGTGCGTGGTAAGAATGAATGCGCATAGTTAAATGTTCTGCACGTGAAACGCCTAACTTTAAAGGGATGATCGCGGCGGTCAAAAATCGAAGGAGGCAAAGAAAAAAAGTCGTTATGAAGTGATGGATGATGATAAAGTTTATGAAAAAGTGATAGTCGTGCAATTTTGCGGCGGAGACATAAATCCTGGAGACCTGCGCGTTTCTTTAAGGCTGTGATGCTGGTGTTACGTGAATAATCGGAGTAAATAAAACGAACGGCGCGGTTCTGCAATTATTCAATGTTATTTATTAGGTAAGATTGGTAAGGGTCCCAAATAGCCGAGGCATATTCAATTTTAGGTCGAATTAGAGTGGTATAGGCATGGGCACGGAGGTGAGGAGGAGCATGCTTTAGGTTATGTTTTAAGAGACCTAATTACCGATTAGCAGATGCAAGCATAAGGTTAATATGGTGGTTCCATGCTAAGTCTGAATGAAGGTGAAGTCCTAAGTACTTGTACGTGGTGACTAGTTCGAGTGGGCTATTATTTAAGGAGTATGCTGTTCGAATTCGAGACATTCGGTTAGTAAAAGACATCAATTTAGTTTTTGAATGATTAAGTTGCATAAGCCAGGTTAAGCACCATGCTGTTACTGAATCCAGGTCAGATTGAAGGGATTGGCAATCGGTGTTAGAATAAATTTTGCGATAAATTACACAATCATCAGCAAAAAGTCTGATATGGGAAGAAATGGAATCCGGTAAATCGTTGATAAATATTAGGAAAAGTAAGGGGCCAAGCACACTTCCTTGTGGGACGCCAGAGTGTACTTGGCTGAAAGACGAATTGTGGTTATTGACAGTTGTAAATTGAGACCTGGAAAAGAGAAAATCTTTAACCCATGCAATGACAAGAGGGTGAATATTAAGCAGTGCTAGTTTCATTAATAACCGGTTGTGAGGTACTCTGTCGAAAGCTTTAGAAAAATCAAGAAATATGGAGTCTACTTGAATGCCAGCATCAATCGATGAATGTGTCTTGAATGAATCCGGCAAGTTGCGTTTCGCATGAGTAGCCTTTACGGAACCCATGTTGGTATTTAAAGATAATGTTATGTTCTTCAAGATAGTTAATTACCTGCGAGTGAATTACGTGTTCAAGAAGTTTGCAGACAGTGCTAGTTAATGAAATGGGTCGGTAATTTAGTGGTGAAGAACGATCGCCAGACTTGAAAATTGGCACAACTTTAGCTAGGCGCCTGTCCAGCGGAATGCCTGATGATAGCGATTGTGAAAAAATAGCGGACAAGATGCGATGAATACCATCAGATGAATTTTTGAGTATTTTGTTATTAAAGCCAAGGTGATCTGATGCTGAAGTTGTTTTAAGTTTCCCTAGTAAGGATAAGATACCGGTCTCACTGATACAAATTTCGGACATTGACGTATTAGAAGTGCTGACAGAAATAGGAGGTAGAGGGAGATCTTCACGGGTAAAAACGGATGTGAATGCGTTATTGAAAAGTTCGGCGCATTCGGCCACTGGAACACTGCTGCCTTCCGCGTTGGTAAGAATAATGTCAGGATGATTAGTGGGGTTTATTATCTGCCAGAACTTCCGTGGGTTGTTTGTTAAATAAATCGCGTCCGTGCGGTCCATGTACTGTGCGCTTTCATGAGGTGTGCGAATAAGGCATGACTCTGTACGTTACTTCTCCCTGGACTAATTGAAGAAGACTCAAAGTTTCTAGCCGAACACTTTAGGCACGGCCTGTCTTATCGCAGCTCTGCTGCTAGTCCCCCGAACGCCGCTGCAACCAAATCCGTATGGCCGGATACAAGTCAAGGAAAAAGCGGCTTTTATAACAGTTTTGAAAGAACAGCTGTAATGCCCTGCTCTTTTTATTCGGCTTTAATCAGGAAAAGATCACCTCGAAAAACTATAGATTACAACACATATCTGTGTAAATGTAGAGACTTGCCGCAATTTGTATATGACGTGAGAAAATACGAAGCCAGTGAGCTACGAGCGAAGTTCCTATATTCGAAACTAGAATGTAACTGGCTACGCGTAGTTGAGCTGCCTTGGCTGGGAAATAGTCTAAAAATCCTACAAATACCAGTTTTAGTTTCCAGGGCCCAATCTGCTCGATTAATTGAAATCTCACGTTCTACCGTTTTCGCATTCAGTTGCATCTGTCTCCAGTTTTTCAGTAAAAAAAGAAGTCAACAGTTCAAACAGCAAAATACTCGTTAGGCTTCAAGCTTTACTCACCGCATTTCTGAGCGAATCCGAGTCAAAGTGGAACCGTCCTAGCGCGCTGCACACGCACAGAATAATAACAGCAGGCAAATCTGGAAATACTTTCATTACTGGGATTAAAATTTCCCTGGAGTCTATTCTTAAGTGCAGAGACCAGCCAAGTACTTTGCTAGATCTGAAGGCTCGTGTTACACCTCATCCCATTGATGAGAGATAAAGACCCTTGAAACATTCTCGGATGCTGCTAACCGTCCCGTATATCAACAGGAAACTGGTGAGACACCGCTCCACTGCAGCTGTCATGACCGGAAATTTGAAACAAAACATGTTAAGGAAGCTGCACACCGTATGTGGTGTAATTCACAGTTTTTTCGCTTTGAATTTCTTTTCTTGAGAGGATGCAGTTAAGAACTACCGTATTTTCCGGTGTATAAGACGCACCCTTGTATAAGACGCACCTGCCATATATGCAAGCTGTCACCGAAAAAGTTCATATATAAGACGCACCCGTGTATAAGACGCACCCCAGTTTACCCAGTTAGGCTAGTGAGGCTTAATTAAACACGCTTGCGCGACTATCGCGAAATGCACCGTACTTGTGAGCAATTCTTAAGCAACGCTAAGTGATCGAAAAAGGCAACACTCACGCCATACCCGTCCACGTTTTAGCAAAAAAGAAAGAAAAAACGATACAGCTCCCCATATGTCCATAACAACTCTTTATTTCTACTTGAAACCTTCGAACTCTTCATCTTCAGATGCGCTATCAAAAGGTTCACCCATTTCTGGAAGCAACTCGGCTGAAACATGCACTACTTACACGGAGCAAAAAAAGTTGCAAAGGGTGACTAAAAAAGAACGCCGGCTTGTCTTGACAATGGCGAGAAGCGCGATTGTCACCATCTTTTGGGGCTTCTCATTACTTTTGCTTGGGGCCTCCGAAGCAGCCGCGCGTTTGTGATCCCGGAAGTTGTCATCCCCGCCGTTTCATGATAAAGATCACCTAGAATGTCGGGCACGGCGGTCCCGGTATTGAAGTATTAACCGTGTTACAACCGCGTTATTGGTAGTGATATTGGTAGGTGAAAAAAGCTTGAGCATGAACCGGAGTAATCGATGAACTCGCAAAAAAAAAAGATGAAAAATTCGCATATAAGACGCACCCTTGTATAGGACGCACCAGCAAGATTTTCGAAAAAAAGCCGCGTCTTATACACCGGAAAATACGGTATTAGGAATATTGCTGGTCGTGTTCCGAATTGTAACGTTTCACGACTTCGATGTTTTAATGACATTATTATGCGAATTTTGCTGCGCCTAAATACCACACCATTCAGGAAATCATGTTTGCGAGTAAAGAGGCAAAGCAGATAACAGCAACAATAGCATTAGGTTCAGCTTGTAATGTCTGTACAACCACAAATTGATTGACATGAATAAACAGCTAATCTAGGCATGGTACGCACACCAGAGGTGAACGAGCTCAACTTGATCTTATTCGCGCAGAATCCACGGCCGACGCTGTGTCCAAGCAATCGATTCGCGATCTGTTGGTGGGAACAGGTTGTTCCAAAGTAGTAAGTAGGCTTCGCTTTTAGCAAGAGCAAGGCTTCAGTCCACTGTACATCCCTAAACTGCCTTTCAGCAGCGGTGCTCTCTTCTCCAAATGGCGCCCTTTGGTCCTAAAAGGAGCTATATTTCCCTGAAAGCATTTTTCTCCAGCACCAGGAGCACGTTTTTTCCTTATGACAAAGGACATGACGGCGCAAAGCCTGCTAGAAACATGGAAGGTCAGCGAAATAGTCACTATCGCCATCAGCAACCCATTGATGTCTAGAGCAAAGCAAAGTCCTCGGCCACTGATTGCAGTGAACTCTATACGTCGTATCTGTGTTCACCCTATCCCCTCATTATGTCTTATCTCATCCGCCCACCTGACATCCTGTGACTGAGCTCCTCCCAGGTTTGTCTTCTCTCCGAATCAACTTCGTTAACCCAAAGGAACTTCGGAGATCTGCTCTCTGCACTGTGTGACTTGTCCGCACCCATTACTCCTCCTTGATTTCAAGCAGGTCTAACATTAGGCAGCGTTGTTCGCTGATAGGGTCCCCTCGCTTCTTGTATCTTAACGTTACATTTATTTTTTACTTTTCCATTCTTTGCTGCGATCGCCTCAGCTTACTTTTGAAGCCTTGCTGCATAGCTTCAGCCCCATAGGTATGTGGTCGCAAGGTGCAACTGTGTTCTTGTTTTGGGGGATATTGGTAAGGTGTAATTCATGACCGGAAATTACCTGCCAATTGTATTCCACACTATCCCTTTTCTTGCATTTGTTTCCGGCTCACGGTCCGGATATACGGTAATTACTATTCATACACCAATGCATTTCTCGAGCGATTCCAACGCCTCGTTGCTTACTATATAGAGTTGTTTCATTACAAAATTGTAGGAGGTCACTTTAGTTTGTTTCATTACTATATTTGCTCCCACCATTTTTTGCCTATTCACGTGCCTATCATACTCGACAACCTTTCTTTTGAGTTACTTAGCAAGGCAGTCACACCACCAAGATTGATTATTAAGCTCTTTGCCAATCAACTTTATCAAAACCTGCACATATTCGAACACTCCGAATTTGTCTTAGAAGCTTTCGGAGTCAAGAAGCGGAAAGACTGTGTCCCCGTACATACATCTTCCTTATCAATACAATATTTGATTACTCTTCGTTTAGAAAATTTTGGACCCAAGGTCTCTGGACTCCATATGAATGTTTTCTCAGATCTATACATGTGCCTTTATGGTCCTCTGGTTTTGCAAAACCTGAATGACTTGTGGATTAAATATCTGCCTCAATCTAATATATTTTACTAGCCTACAAGAGCCATGCATAAGGGCTGGTTATATTCTGTACACTTGCTACTGCTTGGCTTATGGTACTCTGTCCAGTACCCTTCCCGCAAACCAAACTGTTTTCTTGCATGACTGATGCCTAAAGTTTTTCTCTCTCTATTAGAGGTTACTTTAGTAAATTCGTTATAAGCCTTAGACCATAACACAACTGGTTTTAAAATTTTCAAGTTGAGGACATCCCTTTTGTGTTCGTTTATTACGATGCATGCATTCATAAATGCTTCCATTATTACGCTTACGGAAGGTCGAAAGAAAGAGGGTCGAAAGGTTACGCTTACGCAAGATTACGCAAAGTCGAAAGGTTTCCACCACAGTATCTCCACCATTAATCAGTTGTAGTTACTGGACCCTCCCAGACTACTTTCTTTCGCGCCCATTTCGCGTCTGCCACCTGGCGACGACCGCACACTAAACCAGTGAACACTCGTATTGCATCTTTTTCCTTGCGGGAGGGGAGGCTTGGGGGGGGGGGGGGGAGAAGAGGGGAGAGGAGGCGACAAGCAGGTCAATGAGCTTTTCAAACACCCTCTCAGACGTACAATATTGTCATCGCAAAGACGGCAAACGTTTGTATGACGTCTGGCGGTTGTATAAGAAAGCAAGCTTGCTGTCGGTCTCAACTTACTTGAAGAACCAGGCATTTCCACATACTGACTGCAAAAATTACAAGAACGCAGAGTATGTGGGCTCGTTAAGTTTGTTACTACAGTACACAGTTGTAAAACCCTAATAAAATTAACAATTAATCTGATACACATTCAAATGAATAAGTTAACTACGAGCTAAATAAGCCCACTAGTGCTGAGTCTCCTCCTTTGCTCAACTTCCCATCGCGGATCAATAGTAATGCTTTAAAGAAGTCTGTGGTAAAAGTTGATCAGCTTACAAGCCAGTGAACTCTTCCCAGGGCTGCTTTCTGAATAACACAAGCGTGCAGCAATTACGTGAAGCAACGCAGGGAGTCACCTTCAGAGTTTCGCTTTCCATCCCAGGCGGGAGGAACTTTCAGTCGCGGGCGCTCTAGGCAGCCCATTGACCGGTCCCATGAAACGGGGAGCCGCAGGAAGCCGCTAATTACTCCATAATTGATCACGCTGGCTGCGATCATTGTGTTACCGAGTGCAAGAGCCGCGTGTTTAGGAGTGCCCGAGCACCCTTCAGCCCCCTGGTGTTCCGGCTGCTAGAGGCGAGTCTGCTGCGTGCTGCTGTGCTGAATAATTACGCTCTGTTCGATCCATTGTCCTCGTCCGTCCGACAATAGCGTTCGATTGAGCGAAGTGTATTGTTCGAAACTCTTCGTCTTCGGGCTGCACGCAATCGCCTTTTCAGGGCGCTTGAAGCGTGTTGCAAGTGGATATCACTGTATCGACACAGATCCGCTACCCGGAGCGCTTTGCTTTACATGGTAGCCATGAATGACTTATAGTGGTTAATTTTAGACCAGGGCGGTAGATAGCATCTGTCCTTGCTCGTTGTAAGGAGGAACGACAGTGGCGATTAAACGTATTTAAGGATTCTGGGATAATTTCGTAAACTAATTTCTGATTGAAAATGCGTATTGGAATAACATAGCAGAAGCAGAACGATCGGCCCGATGTGTAGCTGATCCAGGGTAGAAGTTCGGCCTATTGTGTAGTTCGTGAAGGCTAGTCAAATTGAGAAAGGACAGCACGAACAGATCAACCGGACATACACAACGCTGTGCTTGCTCGGTTCTTGTGTTGGTGATGCCTGCGTCATTATGTAGCTATCTTTCTCATGTGAAGCATGACCACTTGTTACAAATATGCACAAAAAACGCAGTTATTGATATATGCGAAGCACCTCCGCAGTAGATAAACCAAGAAAAAAGTGAGTACTAAAGGAACCTTACCAGATGTCTTTATCTTGCATAATGCATTACTATATCTAAACGGGCAAATTTTATAAAAGTGAATTTATTCGATATAGAAAGCTGACTTGAATCAGCCTGCGTGCTTCTTTTTTTTTTCTCATGAGCTGAATTTCTTTTCTGCTCGGTACTTCAAAATAAACTGCTGCAGAGGAGTTAAAGACGTAACAGCCCACCTCAGGGCCACGTCTTTCACTCACGTGCGATCAAGTCTGCAAGGCGTATCTCGCATTGAATGTAAACCGACAATATATCACTACATTTGGAGGCATTTCTCTGGTGATATAAAACTACCGACGGCAGCCACTTGATGATCACTTAATTTTTTAAATATAAGTTTAGTAAAATCCAAATGACACCTATGTCAACCAGCTGTCAGTTCTGTTAATATCACCAAGTTAGTGCAAAGTTTAGTGTTTTATTATTTTATTTATCGTGAAGAACTCTTGTTAGTAGGCCATGTGATGTCAGCGATGTATACCGGGAGAATATCCCGCGCAGTAATGACAATACACACAGTGTTTCTCCATTAACTTTGACATTCTCCATTAACAGTGACAAAGAGAGAGCTTTGCAATAGAAAAGCAAATTTTATGCAGTGTTGTTTAATAAGAGATCATGCTTCTCTGTCTAGGGGATAGCGACTGGGGGAAAAAAACACGTTGGAGATGAGTGCATTTCTGCGGAGGACAGTGGAATGGACTTAACATACGTTTGATTGTCAGCAGCACTGATGATAGATTCTCTAAATTAAAAAGCAAACATGTTCTGCCATCTGTACATGCGAGACATTTAAAAGGAATGCGGCCTACATTTCTCTTTCAGGTTTTAGCTGCAGTGGTTACCACGCAGATTGATGGTCCCCTCGGAAGCGGTATCTGTAGCTGTTTGCAAATGCTTTGCGTTCGGAAGGAACCAGAGGCAGAGACGGTCTGGATGACGAGGCAGCCAGTGAGGAAGCTTTGTTTTAAAGTGTGCTATATTGGGCGAATTCGTAATTATAGATCCGTAACAGGTTCCTTTCTTACAGTAGTTGACCTTTCAAATACCGGCGCGCCAGTGTTTGTAAGTAATGTTTTTCGTTAACTCCAGTGCTGAAATTAGTACAGGACCGCACCATCTGCTTTCTCGTCACGTAATATCCTACAGTATGCAGGGACCCCGTGAAACACAAACATCTTTGGGGACAGTTACTATGAGGAAGCGATGGAGGAATCCAATGTGATGGAAAACTGGTTTCCTCTTCGATGGCCTCAGCAGGCTAAGAAACCGGACACAGAGCCACTCCAGATAAATAAATTATTACAAAGATTTTCCGGACCAGCCCTGCAACGCGTAAAACGATCTTTTTTCTCACTCTCTGCGACAAAGTACAATCAACTGCTTCTGTTATTTCGGGTAGTTCTCCTGATGTAAATGAACTCACCCTCTGATATCGGAGGGTGGTTGTTTGTTCTGTGGAGGGCACATAGTGAACGCAAGAGCAATTCAGATGGGATCTGTATCACCCAGTGACGATGTAGCCTCTTCTGGGCACGCGTCAATTATATAGCGCAGAGAAATGCTATTTTGCAACCCGCAGCTTTCAGCCCTTGGGCTCAAGAAGAAATGCTCTGAAAAAAGGGCGCAGAAAATGGTTAATACAAAACATTTCAAGAAGATAAATTCATCATAAAGTTAGAATAATGCGTTGAAAGAACAATATAGTATTATAGTTTATCGGAAATTTTAATGTTCTGCAGATGAGCAAAAATATTCAATGCCCAGATCTGCGCCGGAGGATCGGGCAAGGGACCTATAACACACGTGACATTTTCAGTGAGATTAGTGGAAGCTTTTTTATTTTAACATTAAAAGTGCTGAAGGCGGTCCTTAACATTTAATCCCTAAGACAAAGCTGCGCAGTGGAACACTCTTTAGGTTGGATCTTTCCTTAACATTCGGCTTAGTTTTGTTTTTTCGATCTCCTGATAGAGCAGGACCCGTTTCACTTCTTTTTATCAGTGGCCTGCGGCCATCTCGCCAAGTAAACAAGCCTTGCCTCAATATGAACGGTGGAGGAAGGCGCTAATGAGAAAAAACCTCGCAAATGATGCAGGAAACTGCCATCCGGTGCAGTCCACTTGTCGGATGACCCCGAGGGCTATTTTGTTGAACGCCATGCGTTCCATCCGGGATAGCATAACGTAAGTGACTGAACGAAAGTGGTACAACAGAGTGCATGTTGTTCCTGAGTGTTGTTTTCCAAGTAAGGGCGAACACAGCAGAGACTCGAAAACAAAATAAAACAAAGGGAAATAGATCACTGGTTCGATGACACAAATGACACAGAAATAGAACATCTTTTAGACTAGTTGGTGCATAGCTGGAATAGGAATTGACGGCGCAATCTGGACAGGAAGAAGAAGAAGCGGGCAAAGAGAAACACAGCGCGGGGTCTGCCTTGTCGGCTCTCCTGTGCTGCATTCAGCATGCAGAGCAAAGTCTTGTTTTAGGGCCTTCGGTGTCATGTTTTCGGGTATCTGATAGGGGCTAGAGCGCAGCTTATGGAAAGCACAGGTATTGCATGTTTGAAAACACTTGTGTTTAAAGACACTGGATGATTGGCAAAGGAGAGAATAAGTTTTGTTTATTCACCAAAATCTACAAGGCGACCGCTGAGGACTTAAACGCGAATTTAATATTATTAAATGAACTCGTGTTGAATAGATTGTATAAAAGAGAAGCTTTTGGACAAGCACCATTGTTCTTATTGTTCCATGAAGGAGCTGAAAGTGTAAAGAAAATATGCTTACGACATGCCCCTAATATCCACAAATCCTTTACTCGCCAACATAATCATTATTGTTGATGATGATACGCCAATTTTACCGCCACCGGAGCTACAGTAGAACTGGGAGAGTAGCCGTAAACTTAAGCAACGCGAATTGCTTTGGGGAAAAAAGGTTTAATAAATGCTTGCTTTTTGCAACGATAGCTGTATAGATTACATTCCTGGCCGGGTGCATTGTCCATGTCAATGTAAAGCCGGAGCTCATCGTAGCGGCAGCTAAGCTAAAGAGAAGGAGAGTAGAAAACAGGCCTACACTCCGATCCGCTCACATCAGGCGCCTGCCAACAATTATCATAAGAAAGTTATCAAAAGACCAGCAAAAAAAAAAACATGGAATGGAGGCCAGAAGAATAAGAAGCGCATGAACGCGCAAGTTCAATATGAATGCCAGTAAAATGTGCAACAAACGGTCGCTCTATTTCCCTGAGGCCACGTGTTTTCAAGGTGCTTGAACGCATGCAACTTTTATTAGGGTAGCCTGTTCGCTCCGAAAGGGATTGCAACCCACGCCGAAGCAAAGGCACCAGCCTGCTTGGCGGTATAGGCCGCTCTGCCACCGCCCGAAGTCTGCGAATGATTTGTCTAACCGCGAAGCAGGGTGACGTCCAGTCTAAACGGATTCAAAGGGTATTTATCATCAATCCATAGAGGTACTACCAACCCCATCCCAAGAGGAGGTTTTCAAAAGAGATGTCATATATTTTGCATCAGAGAGTCTTCAATTTAATACAGAGGGTCACCAATCTTTTGGGTTTCTTTTTCTGCTTTCGTGAAGTTTACACCGACATAGTTGAATAAGAAAATGGTTTGTTTATTTCGAGCCATCATTTATTCGGATTGCAGCGTCCATGCTACGGTTCACTGAATTATGGCTATGCGTTAAATAGCTAAACACAGACTAGTTTATGGCCTCTACCACTTATAACGATTTCAATGCACACGTATTAGACGGAGTTATACAGCTTTTTTTATAAAACTATTGTACATAGTGGACTTTTCAGCTGAGCTGAAGTTGGTTCGTTCGAAAGGGTGAATTAGGAATAATTTGTTTTACCTAACCAATGACATGACGTAACGTAGTACTCACGAACCAAACCAAAACTCTTCAGCGTGGCCTTTTTCTTGTTTGACTTTATTGCTCAGTGGGAGTTTTTTTCTATGTCACCCTCAAAGGCATAAAAACGGAGATCTGCTCACATGATGGAAACAGTGGGCATGCAGTCGTGTCATGGATTATCTCCCCTACCTAAGTGACTTGGCAGGTCCAGTAATGAATAAGCTGTCTGGTTCGCCAACATCGCAAAGAATCATTTATCAAACCCGATGATGCCTGCTAAGAGCAGCTTCCGAAGCGGCGTGTGCAAAATACCCACAGCTCACCCGCTGGATGGGATCAGCCACAGATGTCTGTTCCTTACGGCGTAGGACTGCTGGAGGCAGCAAAGAGCTTTTCCATGTGGACTCTGTGCCCTTTCCTTCAGGGCAAATGCAACCAGATACGTCCTTCTACTCCTTTACAACCACTAAATCCAGACAATCATTAAACATCGGTTCGGCACAAGAGCGTAAAATTCACATGCGCATCCATCCTGATCTGCTTTCTACATTCGCAGTGATGGCGATGACCGTTTCAGTGCAGATTGGACATATTTTAAGATTTTTAATTACATGACGGCGAGTTAGTAGTATTGTACCGAAAATAAAACAAACGGATTCGGCAGGTTATGTAGTAAGCAGCACTACTGACTTTTGACCTTCAATGTCTACACAATAAAAGCCAAGGGAAGCTCAACGTTACCGTGCCAGGTAAAGTGAAAAAGCGAGGTTTATGTAATTGCCATGTGCAAGGTACCCGAGACTGGTGCTGAGTTAAATTAAATTCAAACATATGAACATAATCAACGATATGCCTGGAACAACCCTATTGCGTTAAATGCAACACAGAATTATCTTATGCTGCAGGATATGCTCTCAGAACAGAGCTACCACAGAGGCTATCATCGAGGCTTTCGTCTGCTCTTGTGAATACATGTGTGCTATCCTGCTACCATGTGAGCAGTGTTGCAAGGTGGGCGCTCACCGCAAGCTGACTAAGAGACGCTGCCGCGTTTCATGACGTTTCGGAGTCCATGCAGCTGAACAGGGGAAGAGGAGGTGCAGAGCAAGGTAGGCAGACTTTCGCAAACGGGCTCCTTGGCACCTCTTCGGACTGACGGAAATAATGACCGGTCGCGAGTGAGCGCACATCGCGAAGCCGGAAACTCAGATAATTGTAGGGAGAAAGGAAAAATGTAGTCTTAAATGCATTTCATTCCTTAGGAACTTCATTTACTATATGCTTTTAGGTGTGCTTTGCTCAACGTATCAGTTCGTTCATGAGGACCCCCGTTTACACATAGCCATTGGCGGATGCTGATTTGGTTAATTGAAGGCCAATGCTAGATTATTTTGTCCAGCAGAGATGTAATGTGGCTTATGGCGATAATACGTAATCACCACACGTAACACATGTGTTTTCACCTTATATGCCTTAGAAAACAGTGATTTTTTCTTCAGGTTTACACTTGTGGCCCCGGCGTTGAAGAGCTTGTGGGCTTGCGAAGCTTGACGATAGCAAATGTGAATATAACCGAAAGCACTAAACTGGAAATATACGTTTATCATTAGCAACAAAAACTGAAGAGGACATTTAAGCTCCGCCTTAAGGGTATAACTTAATCGCTAACGGATTAATGCCCATATATACATTATTCATTAATCTCTATTTAACATTCATAGATCTCTGGGAATCCTCATGCCACCACTGACGCAGTGCTGCAGTGGTTAGATGATGCGCCATTGTGCAGCGATGGCAGGTGCTGCTACTGTTGGGACTTGTGCGATACAGGTTGCTCTTCACCGCAACCTCTCGCGACTGCAGTCATTATTTTAAGTTACACCTGTCATTGCGCGCAGTTCGCTTACAATCCGGTAGGCAAGCCGTGATGATATCACAAAGCCACGAGACTCGCGTGGTCCACCGACACCCCTCGGTTTCTTCTGTCCGGATTTTTTGTAGTTTATTTCTCTTGGTGAACGGCTACGGCGCCGCCGAATTTTCTGCGACCCGAGCTCCACAACGGTATTGCGTTAAAACAAATTTGTCTGGCACTTTTCCGATACCTCTGGAGAAACCTTACAGGCATTTTGAACCGTAATCATTAACGACAATGTTGCATTTATTAAAATACACACATGGTAGCTTTCAATCGAGATTAGTTGTTGGTCAAGGAGGCATCGTCGTTTAAGTACAAGGAGTCACCGAGCAAATAGATCTCACTAGAAAGCTTTAGAACAGGGTGACACTATCACTTTCGAGGATAAGGAAATAGCAGAGGGGTGGAGGGGGGGGGGGGCGCACAACGCTAACGCGCTCCATGAGTATTTTGGTTGTCTAGCGACGGTAACCCAAAACTGGAAAAATATCGTGGCCCTGTGACTCCAAGAAAGAGGGAAACATGGTGGTGCCTCTTTTTGCGGCGGCAATTCCCAGCCGAATGTTGCAATTAGCTACAAACCTTGCTAAGGGTCAGCAACACCCACTATTCACTTCCATCTCTGCAAATTAGATATTCAGCCACACTTAATTTGTAAATGCAGCATGCTCGTTACTTCGGATAATTGGTTTATAAAATGAGAAGCCCTACTCAAAAGCTCCGTACTGAAGTCCACACAAATCAGTACACTTTCTGTACGGCTACAACCGCACTTAACGGGCGGAGTCTACAGAGTCTATAATGGCAGCGCCTCCAGAAAAAAAAATGGAGTGCATTCGGACTTCCTATAATTAAGTCATGGATGTCAAAATGCTATCAAACGAAAGCCATACGAAAATACGAAAATTACACAGCAAACATATGGGCAGCATAAAGGTTTGTCTACATTTTCTGCATTATAAGGACTCAGTATTACTAATATTTTTTATTCTGGCCTCATACCGAATGTTTCTGCAGGAGTGACCACAAATACAGATGAAATATTGCGGAACAGGCACTATATTCCTTTTTTTCTCCGTCAACAGTACTTAATGTTATCTACTTCTTACTACGTGCTTCATTCCTTTCGCACTGTTCTTCACTCTTAGGTGGCGCGCTAAGATGGCCCAGTTATCCTGGATCCTTCGTGCACTACGGCGTATGCGATGAAATAGGCCGAGCATATTTCATAGTTCACCGCTTTCATCAATATCTTCAAGCATATTCCTTACTTATTGCCAAAAATGTACTCTAAAGCATTAATTTAATCACTCATATTAGAGAGAACACTACGTTGATCACGCCACCGAAAGAACTTATGAAATATCTGCTGACATCGAAACTGAAAAGAACAAACGAATTCCCATACTGTTCTTGTAGAATAAGTACTACGGACTGTTGTTTTCGCATAAATACTTTTCCTTGATAGATAGTTCCACTGTACCTTTCCGAAAATTCGGCAATTTTCGAGTAGAAAACTAGGACTACTGGTCCAAAGCTAGTAAACCGTTTGTTCCAGTATGTTCATCCTTAGTACAGTGGCTAAATCATTCTGGTAAAGAAAGTTCCTTCGTTACGCAGCATGACCTCAGTCTAACCAGTGCCGCCCAAACCCAATCGTAGCGAATCCCATCGAGCACCAGTGTTCCCACTCAAATCCAGGCGAAGAACATACTAGTGTTTCGCTGAAATACACTACAGAACGCTGACTTTCGCAATAGGGCTCCATTATCTGTAGAAAAGGTAGGTAAGGTCTTACGGCACCCTGAGAAAAACAGCAGAATAAAAAAAAACGCTGGCAGGCCGTAATTCGGCTGAAACGCACTCTCTTAATGGCAAAAGGCGGTCGGCACCAAAAGAAAGCAAGCACCACTGAAGGAAGATGCTTATCAAGCACTTCGCTTTCGTTACAAGCCAGCGGCGCTTGCACAACAAATGGCCCCTAAGATTTACTGCGTCCGGAAGCTAATGCTTCTTGCCGACAATCGAAGCGGGACCGAGGTCCCATGACGCTATGTCGTTGAAGGCCGCGGAACACGCACCATCAATCGTTGACTAACACAAGTCTCCCAGGCCGGAGGCTGGTTTTTTTTTTTTTTCAGAGCGATTCTTGTCAACAAAAGCTAGGCACCAAAAGATGGACAGGACTTGTAGGTGCCACTGAAATGTCAGCGAAATTTATTCGCTCAGAGGTAAAGAACCGTAGATCCGATCTACTCCTTTTCAGGTAGCAAGATACGGACATATATAGAGTCTGCGATGGAGCAACCCAAGGCTCGGATCTGAGAATAGCCCACTTTTTTCGTGAGAGCAAAAAAAGCTTTATCTCCTTTAACGGTTGTTCTTTAGACGACGAAAGTTACCCTCTGTGCATATATCATTTAGTGTGTGGCGGACGCTCTGAACAACACCCGCGCCGCTCGCATATTTTTTTCCTATTACAGCGCCTGGCATTAAAACATCCAATCTCAGATTTTGCCGGTGTTTGTCTGTTCAAAGCTTCTTTCCGTGACCTTGAGGTTGCTCAGCAACAGCAAACACACTCTCGCAAGCCCCACCGATGGCAGCATCTTGTATCATAGGGCAGTGGCACACCACTTAACCGCTGCTCCAGGAGTGGATTACCAGCGAACCATTGCTGCGAAGCAGAGAATTACCAATTGGGCATATATGGGCATTAACCATTAAAGCTATCGCGTTTATACCCTTACGTGGAACTTCTGTCCGATTTCGCGGATCTTTTTCTGCAGCCTCCCTGACTTCAGAAACAGTCTCGAACACAAACCGAAGTGCTAGCCCACCTAACTCTCATTTGGCCAAACTACTCCAAACCCCCGGCCATTTTTTTTTTAATACCAACATGCCAAGTTTGTGAAAATGTATCGTATTTTGTTAACCCTGTACGGAAAACATGTCGTTGGGAACTATTTCTAGCTAGATTAAGAATGCGCTGTTCTATCATGTCCGTTTGAAGTGAAGGCTTCCACTATAAAACACTTTCACAGTGAAGACTTCCGCCATAAAGCACTAGCGACGCAGTCGTCCTGCAGTGCCAGGATTGGCGCCCAGTGGTTACTCCAGACGTCTCGGCTTTTTTAGATACCGGACTGTTTCGCGCATCTAGAGAAAATTGAGAAATCGCTGGGGTTAATACCGCTGCTCCCTAAAAGACATACTGCTCCACGAGTAGATTGTTGGGTGCAAACTGTTTTTCGCCGTGTGCAACAGTGAAAAGGTGATGATCTTTTTCTCTACTCTACACAAGACGCTACCGTGGCGGCATATTTTACTTAGTGAGCAGATTGTGGGGCGAAAACATAATTACTGTGCGGAGGGGCAACCATTTTTTTTTTATCTAAAGCGAATGTTTAGTAATGGTGCCTGATGAAAACTCCTAGGGGTGAAACTCCCAAATGTTAAATTCTGTCCCTCTTTTGCTGGTGCAGTCAGTTTTAATACCCTTAGCAAAAACTAATACGTTTGGAATATACGGTGGACTATTTCAAATGTATTTTAAACATATTTTGTATTCATGAATGCACTAAAAATATGTCGGAAATACGTTTCTGAAATTTCATGCTTGGTATTCGAAATATATTTTTAAAATGTGCCAAAAATACCTCACTTAAAGCATACTTCGAGCACTTTTCAAATACGTGAAAAAATATGTATGCAGTTTTAGCATCTTGTCAGTGTATTAAAAGTGTATTTTCGGAAATATGAAATTAATTCATCGAAAGTATACTTCAATTCTAGAAAACGGGCAGCCCTTGTAAACGTATATGTATGCAGTTTTAGCATCTTGTCAATGTATTAAAAGTGAACTTTCGTAAATATGAAATTAATTCATCCGAAATATACTTCAATTCTAACAAATGGGCAGTCCTTTTAAACGTCTTTGCACACTTCTAGCTGCCGTTGAACAGTCGAGTGCTCGAAATCGCGTTTCGGGAAATGGCATTTGCGTGTCGTCAATCTATTTGAAGTGTACTTCCGTAAATACGCAATTAATTCGTCCAAAAACACTGAAATTCTAGCAAATTGGCAGTCCGCATTAGCACGTTTGCAGCGCACTACAAGCTGTCGTTGAACAATCTAATGCTCAAAATCGAGTTTCGGGACATCGCATTTTGGTGCTGGCCATCTATTTAAAGTGTACTTTCGTAAATACACAATGAATCCGTCTGAAGTATATTTAAATTCTAACAAATGGGTTGTCCGCGTAAACATATTTGCATTACACTTCAAGCTATCGTGGAACAATCTAGGGCTCGAAATGACGTTTCAGCGAAGAGTGAAAACTTTCCCTTTCTTGTCATCCTTTCGTTTATGGTAACTTCTAGCAGGAAGGTGATCACCACTTATACCCCTGCTACACGGGCGCTTCGAATGCCTTCCAGCCGAATGTCATCTAACGATGCTACACGTGTTCTGTCTAAGGGAGTGCTTGAAGATAATATTACGCCAATGAATATTAACCGCGTCAGCATGAAATTTCCCCGGGAGTGCGCCGATGAGGACGACTGCACTCATACTGTTGTTTACATCGCTTGTTTACATAACATAAAACGCAATCTGCGCTTTCGTTCTATTAAACAATCTGTTTTGTTTTTTACTGGTTGTACTTGTGCTTGTTTACGCAGTGCGACAATGTGTGGGAAGCGATGATGCGATCGCACGCCTGAGAAACACTTGGCAGCCGGGTTGTTGGCATCGCGCAGGATCGGCGCTTCTCGCTTCTTGTCCCGGGTTTCTCCGACGTGACCAGTACTTTTTTTTAAACTACTTTATCCAGAAGTATGTCTGGCGACTGTTCGCTTTAACTGAAACGGCCTAACTTGTTATCCACAAGCTAGCGACGGCGACGACTGCTGCTGGCCGTAAAGCACGGCTCGGCAGTCTGGGTCACACCGGCGATTCCCGTTCATCGTACGCGTGCCCTGCGATGTAAGCAATAGTTGATTTCAGGTCACTGTTGCCAAAACTACACCTGGTGACCATTTGCATACCCTAAAGCTTGTGATTCGCTCTTCACAACGGCCGAAATCACAGATCCAACCCGGCGAACTCGCTGGACCTAGCCGTCGCGGAAGGGAACAGAGCCGTCGTCGATTGAAATTGATTTGGCAAGCGCTTATCGCTGGTGAGTGTTCAGGTGTGCACACGTGAAATATAGCCGTTCGTTTCGCTCATTCAGAAGCGCGAGCATATACACACCGCCGCCTCATCACCGTGCTCTCGCTCAGCCGCCGACAAGGCTGACCGTCCGCCGACCGGATTCGTCGGTGTCGTTGGCCTGAAAAACGTGTCCCTCTAGAATCATATTATAGTAAACTAGATATTTCACTATAATTACATGCTGTTGTTCAGCGTGATATATACTGCCGTTGTCGGACGAGTGTGACCGCCGTCGTCGTCGTCGTCGCTGTACACTGAAAACGAGCTGAGGCTTTCGAATGCGTTTCGAAAGTGTCGTGCAGCACCGCGGCAGTCCGTCGAGTCCGAATGTCATTCCTATTCTCGAATCTCATTCGAACATTTCCGTGTGAGAACGTGATAGCATTATACCAGCAAAAGCGCCTTGGGTACTTCTGGGTCCGAATAAGCCAGCGGAAAGGACCCCGTCTGGCAGGGCAGACCGGCTCCCTTACACGCCCATGTTGGTTGACAGTTCGACTCCTGACCTGGGCCTGACGCAAGTTTCAACTAGCAATTCCGTTCTCAATTAACCCCAGATTCGAACGCGACTAGTAGGGTGCTTCTGCGATAATTTGGCAGCCCACAATATTTGCGCAAAAAAAGGCCTCACCGTGCAAAATAGTGCGTCGCTTTCGCTGGGTATATATACCGCAAGCCAAGCATAGCGCTTGTCGTAGGATTTGTGCGCTGTGTCATTGTCGTCTTGGTATGCTGTGTGTAGGTATCTGCCGTTCCCATTTCATCACGTGACCTTATAATATCAGACTCCTGTTTATTAATGACGAATACCCGTCTACGATTTGTTCTCCAGGTGAATAATTAACCCGTGTCATTCCATGGAGCCGCCCAGTAGACTTTTTTAAGCCCGAGTAAACACATTTTGAATGTATTAAAAGTATATTTTTAGTATATTTCTAATATATATTTTTAATGCATTATAAATATGCTAAGCGGGCAAAAATGTACTTTTCACGTATTTTTAAGAACGTTTAAAATATTATTCCTAGTATACTTAGAAAGCATTCGTATTGCAGTTTAAGCATAGGGACAAAAAAATGCGAAAAAAATATGAAATTAATACAATACGTTTGAAATGCATTGTTAGCACATCCTCTTTTTCGCTAAGGGTACATTTTGCTGCTTCGCAAAATTCAAACTAATTATAAATAAGGAAGAATCAATGTTACTTTTGAAATCGTTCCGCAACACATCAGCTCTGTTCAGACGGCAGGTATTCGTGCACTTCTTTTTTTTTCTATCGATAGTTGCGTGGCTCGAAGCAACGTGTCCACGAACTCCTGTTTCTCTGAAGACATGTTCCAACTACCATTTAGACTGCAGACCGATGAACCCACGTTTGCTTGTTTCTATTGCGAAAGCAATACTGCTCGAGGTTTCCGCTCTTGGCCGTTATCCCGGAGAATCCACCATTGACCTTTAGCGTGACCTATGTGTGACGTCATACCAGCTGTGCAAAAGCAGGGCGCCACTCGACTCGTCACGATCGTCCTAGCGAATCCTCCACGCGCCGCTGCCGTGGGGGAGGCGCTCGCTCTACGTGACTTCATGTCAGCTGTTGAAAAGCGGCCCCCCAACTCGGCTCGTCGCAGTGTCCCAGCGAATCCTCCACGATATGTCGGATGATGTGTATAAGGTGAAGCTGCAACGATGTGCTGCAGCTAAGAAGCGGCGACGTGCGGAAGAAACGGATGAAGAGCAGGAACAACGCTTGCCTAAACGGCGTGCATATTATGCAGCCAGGCAAATGCGTTCAACATCTCTTGATCTGGGTGCTTGCTTCCGCAATCCACTAGGCTTAACCAAGCTAAGCCTCTGCCGATGTTTTTTTTTTCAATCTCAGCCTGCTGCAATTCAAGTATTGCAGCCGCCTTGCTTTCTTACTTGCACTTATTTGGTCTTATGCGCTAAATCGTGTAACGCTGCATCGTACAGCTATTCTTGCGTACACAACAACAGTTTGTCTGCACGGGACCGAAATCGAGAAAATGAACTATTTAAACACTCAGCCAAGATGGAACAAACAATTGCTTCGTTCCCATGATTACTTAAGCCTGAGCATGGTTTTGAATTGAGTTGATGGTTGTTTCTCCCTCTTCGTGAGCTCATAGCTATTGCAACCACCATTATGCTCGGATGCCCGCTGTTTGCTCACTGGGTAAGACGGCGAAGATAGTGACTACGTAATGCCGGCTGCAAAGCTGGAAGGTGAGACGTATGCTTCCGCCAACTGTTGGCATTATACATGGCTGGTAACGCAAGCCAATTTCCCTGGGGAGGAAGCAAGCATTAGGCACCCGGTGGGCTCAAAGCAGGACTAAGCTGCATGCAGTCCTGGTCCTGTAAGAACCGTGTGATATTAATAATCTGGAGCTATCGACATAGTAATGCCACTCACTGCAGTTGTTTGCACGTTAACCGCGCGTGCAGTGTTAGCGTCAACGAGCATAAATGGCAGCCATCAGAATAAAACTCCTCAGCCCGCTATGGCTCTGAGCTTGCTCCTTTATCATTCTGTTTTACATCTAACACAAGCGAGCTGCAGGGGTAAAGCGGTGCCCACTTCCTTTTTCTGCCATGTTTAACGACGGAACAATGGTATGTGGCATCTGTGCGCAAAAAAAATTGTGGTTAAGGGTTCACTAAAATTTATCCGATGGTTGCCTCGATAGTACTAAAGTTATTTTAACTTCTGGGGAAAGTAAGCTGCTCTCGTTGTTTCGGTTTGCTTAGGCGCTTTGTATATAAGGCATTTCTTCTTCATACCATAGACATTTTCATTTCTGTAATACTTTGCGTGTGTGCGAATATTACTTTCTCGAATCCGAATCAAATACGAATAGGCTAGCTTCACTACCGAATTAATGCGAATAGTGTAGTACGAAACCAAATCGAACAGGAATCAAATAGTGAAACAGCCGACTCAAGTACGAATGGAATATTTGTGCGATTATTCGCTGCTTGTTTGGGTATTTGCATAGAAGTAATATACATGCGAAACAGTGCAGCGCTGGCGGCAACACAATAAGTCATGGACTTAAAGTTGTACCAGTCAAAAGACGCATCACTGATCTCCACTAGGAGGCCGACAAACACGAAGTTACCAAATTAAGACTATGAGCACATAGTTATATCAGCAAGAAAATTGCCTCTTGCTGCTGATGACGGCAAAGAGCCAGCCCCAAATGTCAGCTAATAAGGTGAACGAAAGATTCAGCCATGCCCTCCGATATCGGCATTAAATTCAGGGCTCAATGAACTGCCTCAGAACTGGTGGTGAAAACTTTTTAATAAACAACAGGAGAGTTTGCAGGCCAAAAATGGCCCTTTACATAGGTGGAGTCCTTAGTCCGGGACCCCGCTGGACGAGGCCGCTACTCGCGCCCGTTGGACTAGAGCCCTTTGAGACTCCAGCCCCGAGCAGTTGAGCAGGGCTGCCTCCCATGCCTCTCGGGAAGGGGAAGGATTGGGGGGAAGGGAAGGATTCTTTTGACAGGCCCAAACCATGTGGAAGGTATCGGACACTTCCCCACAGTGAGGGCAGCGCCCATCAATTTTGGGGTCGAAATGTTTCACTATTGCAGGACACAACAGAGTGTTGGTCTGCAAGCGCCTCAGAGTTCGCTCATCAGCTTTACTCAGGCCCTTAGCAGGGACCGGGAAAAGACGATGGCGTTCGCAATAGTCGTCCAGAATTTCTCTGAACCGCAGAAGCGGTTGCACAATCTCCGAGCCGGAAGAGCCTGGGTGAGGTGCCCGGTAGGTAAGCGCTCGGGCAGCCGCGTCCGCAGCCTCATTACCTCTAACGCCCTGATGGCCTGGAGTCCAAACTATGCGTTTGGGCGAAGGGTCCGATTCCCTCACTGCGCGCTTTAATATACTCCAGGCTAAAGGTGAAATCTCGCCAGCCAGGTAGTGTTGACAGGCTCGACGCGAATCTGACACGATTACCTTCGAATTCAAGTCCGAGGCGGCAAGCGCAATGGCTACTTCCTCAGCCTGTGCTGAATTTCGAGCTCGAAAGGAGAGCCCGTTAACGCATTGATCCTGGTGAACTACTGCGGCCGTGTAGAATCCAGTGGGCGACGGCCCTGCCACGTCAACGTAGTATACACCCTGTTTGGATCCGTGTTGGTGTTCGAGGGCCCGAGCGCGCGCCTCTCGTCTGCCTTCGTGTGTATGTGTGTCCATGTTGCGCGGGAGTGGAGGGACCCAGAGCTTGTGACGCCATAGCTCCGGAATCCGACACGTCTCCTCTGGAGTGCACTCGTGTTGGATGTGCAAGCGGTCTAGCAGGCGGCGCCCGGATGCCGTCTGCGAGAGTCGCGTATATTGGTTCACGAGGTGGGCCTCTCGTAACTCCTGGTAGGAGTTGATCACCCCCAACGCCGACAACTTAGCATTAGAGGTGGCCACTGGGAGGCCCAGTGCTCGCTTTGTAGCCTTTCTAACGATGGTGTCGATTCTTATTTCTTGTTGTTTCGTAGTGCGAAGGTAGGGAGCGGAGTAGAGGATCCTGCTGGTCACGAAGGCATGGGCGAGCCGAAGCGCGTCCCTGCCTCGCAACCCGCCGCGCTTGTTAGAAACGCGATGGATCATGCGTCCGACCTGTTCGCCTACGCGCTTGAGTTTGGCAATAGTGGATTCCGGGCTGAGCCTGTTATGGATGAACAGACCTAGTATGCGGAGCTCCCCGACCTCTTTGATGGGGCCTCCCGTCAGAGAGATTTGCAAACTCGTGTTGTCCTTAGGATCGGATCTGATGTGCAGAAGTTCCGATTTTGCGGGAGCACATTGGAGACCACAGCCGATAGCGTAGCTATCGGTTATGGTGGCGGCCCGCTGAAGGCGGTCCTCCATTTCCCCAAGGCTCCCTTCGGTAGTCCAAATTGTTATGTCGTCCGCGTATAGTGCGTGATGAATGCCTTCCACCCGGGCCAATTGGTGGGGAAGCTGCATCATGGCAATGTTGAAAAGAAGTGGCGACAAGACCGCCCCTTGGGGTGTACCCCGTGTACCCATCGTGTATGGTCCGTATTCGTCATCCTCAATCTTGAGGAAGGCCTGACGCTTGGAAAGAAAGTCTCTTACATATGTGAATGCCTTGCGCCCACAATCAGTGGTACTCAAGTTAGCCAAGATGCTGCTATGACGAACGTTGTCAAAGGCCCCCTTAAGATCAAGGGCAAGGATGGCCTTGTCGTTGTGGCGCATGGCAGTGGGTCGTATTATGTAGCGGTGTAACTGAAGGAGGACGTCCTGCGCAGACATATGCGGTCGGAACCCGAACATAGTGTCTGCAAAGAGGCCCTTGGTCTCTATGTGTGGAGAGAGGCGATCCCTAACCATCGTCTCCATAAGCTTGCCCACACAAGAGGTTAGTGAGATGGGCCTCAGGTTGTCGGTATTCACTGGCTTGCCTGGCTTAGGGATGAAAGTGACCAAGGAGGTCTTCCATTCGGGAGGGAGTGGACGCCCGTCCCAAATCTGGTTAATGTACCCTAGCAGGTGGAGGTAGGCCGAATCTGGGAGGTTGGCCAACAGATTGACTGTTATGCGATCCCGACCCGGAGCCGTACCTCGCCGCATTTTAGCTAAAGCCGCCTTAAGGTCGTGTAACTCAAAAGGGGCATCAATGTCGGGATTCGGCTTTCCCGCGTACTCGTACTCGGGCCCAACTGGGTCCTCTATGCGGCAGAGATATCTGTCGCACAGGGTGTCCGCGAGTTGAGCCGTCGTACCTTGGTACCCGTGCAAAGCCCGCCGGAGCTGTCTTTGCGTCTCCCCTCTCGTTTGAGTGGGGTCGATGAGACTGCGAAAGCAGCGCCATGTTCCTCTCGAGCTCATCTGACGCGCTGCCGAATTACACTTCTCTATCCAGTTTGAATCGGTGAGCTGGGCAGCATACGCCGCAGCCTGCTCCGTGAGGTCGACAATGCGAGCTTTAAGTTTGCGATTCAGCTTTTGCTTCTTCCACCGTTTGGTAAGACTCCGGCGAGCCTCCCACAAGTGCAGGAGGTGATTGTCCACTGCAGGGATCTCTTCAGTGGTCTGAAGTGTCGTGACGTGTTGTCTTTGTATTGTGTCTAATTGCTTTGCCCACTCCGCATATCCGCCGGATAAGAGCACGGGAGGTATCTCTTGTGTTCGAAACTTATGCCAATCGGTCAATTTAGTGTGGCCCCACTTTTTGCGAGCCGCCTTCGCCAGAAGAGTGACCCGGAGAAGGCAGTGATCGCTACCAAGAGTCTCTCCCAGGTTCTCCCAGGTAGCGTCTCTGGTGTTCGTAACGAGAGTCAGGTCAGGGCATGTGTCTCGCGTAACCGAGTTGCCCACACGTGTGGGACAACACGGATCCGTGAGGAGTGTAAGACGAAGTGTGGAGATGAGCTCCGCCAGCTTGCGTCCTCTGGCCTTCTCAAAGTGGTAGCCCCAATGTAGGCTTGGAGCATTGAAGTCCCCAACGATCACTAGAGGTTCCTTGTCAGCCGATTTGAGCGCGCGGTAGAAGATTTCGTTGAAGGTCACGCGCGGCTTATGCGGGGGGCAGTAAATGTTAAGGACATGTATTGATGGGTCGCGGCGCTTGAGCGGCAGGACCTTGACCATACTGTATTCCTGTTCAGTCTCCAGTTCGAGGTCTACTGGGACTGCGGTGTACGCTTTGTTCACCAGGATGCACGTTGTAGGACCGCCTTGAAACGAGCTATACCCTGTGAATTTAGCATCTGCGCCGGGTTCCTGAAGAGCTAGGAGCGCCGGTGCGGTACCGAGAGACTGCAGGTAGAGCTGGAGGTGTGACCGTTTTTTCCAGCTCCGTAGACCCCTGCAGTTCCACTGTATGATCTCGAATTGCTCCGAATTGTTGTTGGCTTTCCGCTGGGGTCGGCTAGCCATCGTGAACGTGATTATTTAATTTTGGGGGCCAGGTCCCACCCCCGAAGGTGATGGGGCCTCAGGCAGAGGCACCAGCACGTCCGGAGAGAGAGCGGCCGGAATGTTTTCTAGTGAGCCTGTGGCCTGGCGAAGGACCACCTTCCGCCTGCGGAGGTCTGGTCGCGGAGACCGCGAGTGGGAGCGGCTTTGACTGAGTTGAGCTTCAATTTGGTCCTGAACGACAGAGAGAGCTGCCTCAGTAACCTGTGCCACTATAGCAGGCATGATTTTTGCCAATTCGGCCTGAAAAAGTTGCTGAATGGAGCCCCGGACCGCTTCCATGATTTTACCTGGCAGAGCATCAATTTCGCTCTCCAGGTTGTACAGGCGGCTCTCCACCATTGGCAGCCTACCAACCACTGTGCTGGCCGACTGCTGCGACACGCTTGTCAGCCCAGATACGACCGAGGCATTCTCATCTCGGTCCTCCGGCTCGGCTAGTTCTATAGGCTCGGAAGGACCAGCTTGAGGTTCTTTACGTCCCTCTAACTTAGCCTCCAGCTCCTGAATTTTCCGCACTAGGAATTCTGTTTGGCGCCTAAGTTCAACATTTTGCCTCTGTAGGGCGGCTTCCGTAGGGGAGAGGGAGGGAGAAAGAGGCCCGGAGGCAGCCCTAGCCCAATCGCTCACCTTGTTTTGGGCGGTCGCTAGAGGCGGGAAATCCCCAGCGCTGAAGTTCGGCGACCTCGCCTGGGTCCCGGACTTCACAGCCGTCTTGACATGACCGGACTTGCCCGGCGCAGAAGTGGACTTGCTGTCCTTGGCATTGGTGGGCGGAGCTTGCTTCTGAGCCGACTTCCGCTTGCTTTGACTCCGTGATGGTCCCGGCTTGATCGGTTTCCGGTACTTGCCGACGCAGCCGGCAGCACCGGTGAAGTGGGCACCCGCGCACAGCAGACATCGGGGGGTGCACTCATGTTGTGGTATGCCCTCGGGTGTGGTGGCCACCTGAGAGCCGCAGAGGCCGCAGCGTCCCGACTGCGGCCGCGGGCAGATGTCAGCCCGGTGCCCCACCGTGCCGCATCGATGACAGGCGGGGATCGTCTTCTTGTACAGTCTCACAGGAATGCCCTGGTCGCTGCAGAAGATTTGGCGGGGTACCTTCTTCCCTTGAAAGGTGACCACTGCGATGGCGGTGCCGCCCAGCTTGCGCACAGAAAGTATTTCTCCGTGTCTCCACTCCAGCTTCTGCTTGAGGGAGGCCGACGTTTCGCCGGGGTGAACGTTGATCACTCCCTTGCAGACCTCGCCAGAAGCCTTGGCGTGCCCGCGAAACAGAAGCTGGCGGTCGCCGACCGTCAGCGTGACATCGCCGAGGAGCTTCTCCGCGGCTGGCACAGAGTTCACGCCACACACCAGCACATTTTGGTCCCACACGGGCCATACAGAGAGTTGCACCTCTCCACAGTCCCGTATGATGTTGCGCACGGCAACTCCGGCTTCACCTGGAGCGAAGGTGGCCTTCAGATCCAGCGTCTCGCGTGGCTTGAGCACCACGATGAGGTCGTCGCGTCCAATGCGCGGCGTCTGCTGCGGCCGCCACTGGGGTTTGCAAGTTGCACCCTTCAAGGCCGCGCCACCGACACTTCCTTGCGAAGCGTGCGGGGACCGAACTGCCGCCTGGTGCTGGGCGGCGGCTCCAGTTGGCTTGGGAGCGTTCGTCTTCTGCCGGCGTCTCCAGATTTTGACCATATCTGCCAAATAGTCATCTTCCGATGTTGGAAGGTCCTCGGGTTGAACGGTTTCCATGCGTACGACTTGCATGGACAGCGGATCATAGCCGGTAACCGTATTTGGAGCCGCCATCGCCGGGGAATCCCCAGCCGGGGCTGGCGAACGCCGGCGAACGCCCCGCCGCCGTTAGGCTTAGCGCCGCGGCGGTGGGCGAAAGCTTCAAAATCTCAGAATTTCGTCAAAAATGGGCCCACCTTGATGGAAGTGGGGCCCACTTGTGCCGCTGATCTTCGCGGAGACGATGGTGCCAAGATTCGTGGGGTCCGAGTTGACAGACCGCAATAAGGAGCGATCAGAATAGGAGCCGATGTGCGCCCGTCTTCTCCCTTCGCGCGCCCTCAGCGTCCCCTCAGAACTGTCGCGCCTCCCCACCGCGTAAGGTATACGTATGAGCATTATGAACTATGCTTCACGAATGGAGCGCTGTGCAAAGTCCTCCATTTCTCACAGACAGACTGCACAATCATGCTATGCGGCGTCGGAATGGGTCCTGTGCCTGAAGCAGTCCTAACGAGAAAACGGCGGCGTGGTCTATTCGAAATTCGTGCCCATTATTCGAAAACTGTTCTATAACTTCACCAGGAGTTTAATTCATTTGTAATGGCTTTGAACATGCACGATTTGAATCATTCACCGAATAGCAAGGCAGGATATTCGATTCGCTATTCGAACATTTTGGATACTCGGAAACCGCTTGTACTGATGTTCAGAATTTTTGTTCAGTGCCAATTTTACTTAAATTACTATCCGTATTTACACTGTTAGCGGTTCTCTCTGCTCTAGGGCTACTGAGATAATATCATCAAAGATTAGAAGCTTCTCGTGTTTCGTACCAGCTAGTTTTTGTATGTCGTTTGTCGTGTTCGCTATTCTTAATTATTGGTGTACGGTTCGGAATATGACAAGAGAAAAAAGACGGAGTTGAAGCATTCAAGAGCTGGAGCAAGCTGTGGTACATATTATGCCTTGTGGTTGCTTTTATGACTCTTGCATACGATTTGGCGACTTTTGGACAGGGTATTAAAAATGAACGAGGAACTAAATTACCATCGAGTCCTAGTCGCGCAAGACCTAGTCGCACAAGTTGTACAACCTTAGTGCGCCGGACGCACGGCACCCAAATTGCGAAGTGAAAGGTACTACATAGCATGTGTCTAAAGAAACCCTGGATTATTGTTGCCAACTGTGCCATCCCCTTTGTTTTTAGAATTTTATGTTGCTCCCGCCAAGCCAGTGTGCAACTGAGTGTAAACGCACTTCAGCCGCGCTTAGCGCCGCACTTTTGTTTCTTGGTAAGCAACACGTCCGTTTAATGCACTTTCTCTTATCTGGACTATGTCAAAATTGTGTCAAGCTGTGTTTTTAAGGCCAATATAAAATAAGCATTTTTCTTTCTAACGAAAGCAGTAGCACAGCCTATAGGGTTTTATAGAGTGAACTAAATATCTTAATACCACAAATGCAATTTTCAGTCGGTAATTTATCATATATCAAAGCCGATTGCGTAAAATTAGACATACAGCACGCCTCAAGTTTATCTTACAACACAAATAAGAAAGGTACTAATCATTTTTTGCGTAGTACGAAAAGAAATCGCTTTCCTTTTCCTTTTTTATTTGAGGATGCTCTCACAAAAGCACTCTCTTAACCATAATCTGGGTGCTGGGCCATATACGATAAACGCATGTTGATTCGAGAGAAATCTAGCCATTTGATTTTATTACTAAACCCTTTACGCCACCACATAAATTTTTTATACCCAGTTCAGACTATATCGGCAGTCCACCATCAGCCTAAGTAGCACACTTTAATGGGCCTGTAATAAACAGATCTCAGAGCAGCTTGCTACGATGCCCAGGAGCATATAAGACACACGCCTATATGCTCCTCGCGAAAATTCTCTATTTGCACCCGCATGACAATTTTACGTGTGAATCACTTCATACTTATCGTCCTCGCTTAGAATAGCCTCCTATGCATGCTACTTCAGATTGCATTAAGCGCTCCCAGTTATCATTGAAATGTGCCTCGTCGTCTCCTCTTCCATTTCCTGCAGCGTTTTTGGCGAGGTTAAACGATATCCGCCCTGGCGTAACAGCAAATAAGCTAGATTGCAACTACTAGAGAGAAAGAAGGAAAGAAGAATGAATGAGAGTTAGAAAGAAAGACGGGAAGAAAGAAAAGAAGAAAGAAAAAGATTGAAAGGAAGATGGAAAGGACGAAAGAAAGAAAGAAAGAAAGAAAGAGAGAAACAAAGAAGGAAGGAAGAAAGGAAGGAAGGAAGGAAAGAAAGAAAGAAAGAGAGAGAGAGAGAAAGAAAGAAAGAAAGAAAGAAGGAAAGAAATATTGAAAGGAAGAAAGAAAGAACGAAAGAAAGAAAGAAGGACAGAAAGAAAGAAGGAAAGAAAGAAAGACGGAATGAAAGAAAGACAGAAGGAGAAACAGAAGGAAAGAAAGTAAGAAAAGAAGAAAAGGAAGAAAGAAAGAGAGAAAGAAAGAGAGAAAGAAAGAGAGAAAGAAAGAAAGAAAGAAAGAGAGAGCGAAAGAAAGAGAGAAAGAAAGAGAGAAAGAAAGAAAGAAAGAAAGAAAGAAAGAAAGAAAGAAAGAAAGAAAGAAAGAAAGAAAGAAAGAAAGAAAGAAAGAAAGAAAGAAGGCAAGCAGAATGAATAAGAGTTAGGAAGAAAGACGGAAAGAAAGAAAAGAAGAAAGAAAGATTGAAAGGAAGAAAGAACAAAAGGAAGAAAGAAAGAGAGAAAGAAAGGAAGAAGTATGAATGAGAGAAAGAAAGAAAGACGGAATGAAACAAAGAAAGACAAGGAAAAACAGAAGGAAAGAAAGAAAGAAAAGAAGAAAAGAAGGAAACGAAGAAAGAAAGAAAGAAAGAAAGAAAGAGAGAAAGAAAGAAAGAAAGAAAGAAAGAAAGAAAGAAAGAAAGAAAGAAAGAAAATTAAAGAAAGAAGGAAAGCAGAAAGGAAGAAAAAATAGAGGAAAAAAGGAAAAAAAAAGAAAGAAAGAAAAGGAAGAAAGAAAGAAAGAAGGAAAGAAAGAAAGAAAGTAAGGAAGGAAGAAAGAAAGAAAGTAAAAGAAAGAAAGATAGAAAGTATGAAAGAAAGATATAAAGAAAGAAAGAAAGAAAGAAAGAAAGAAAGAAAGAAAGAAAGGAAGAAAGAGTGAATGAATGAATGAATGAATGAATGAATGAATGAATGAATGAATGAATGAAAGGAAGGAAGAACGCACGAATGAACACCGCCTAACAAGTGATTCTGTTTTCACCTTTCCCGAACGTCTATTACCTACGGGAGCGTTTGTTTACCCACAACGATAGCGACTTTGAAAATTCTGTGGCCGGCTAACGCCTGCGCTTCGTCATATCTGCTTATTCACTCCGCTTCGACAATGTTCATCAGTAAACTGCCGTTTTTATAAGCGACCCTTTCGAGCTTTCGCTACTAAAGCAACTACGACGCATGTGCAGCCCAGCCTGGTGGAAAGAAAACAGAATGCGAAAAAAAAATGCTCCGCAACTACTTCTGCGCTCTTCTGGCCTGTGGCTGCTTTCTGAGCGTTTTTCAATAAACCCTAATGTAGACTGCCATGCTTGTTCACGGCTTATTGGAAAGACAGTAAAACAAAATTCACAGATGTAAATGTCGCAACCTTTCTGCTCCAGTTCTTCACGAGCTCATTTTTCTCCCACGTATCCCCGAAACCGCCCATTATGCAACGAACGAGAGGCGCGGAGCATCGACATTCCTACAGCCGGCGGCAACATGAACGCTGGCGTCGAAATGCCGGCGCTTTGTGAAGAGCGTCACGAATACGCCAGTGCAAAGCCACAAGGGCATGAATGCTCACAGCAGTACACGGCTCTGTTCCCTTTTTAGAGCGGATTCGAGGTTCGCAGACCGCATTCCCTTTTGATGCTAGTACGCCTTTGTATGGCACGCTGACGCTAGGGCGCTCGGAACCCTACCAGGCTCACGTCGACAAAGCTTGAGACAAATAATGATGGTTCTGGCGGCGTGCGCACTGGTGCGAAAGCGACATTCGACGTCAGTGGAAGCCGAGCGCAAGATACTCCTAACGACATAAAAGAAGTTTTGCGGGTGGCTTGAATTTGTGTGGAGTTTATTCAAAGGACGCTTTAGTGAAACGACAAATTACACAGCAATTAGCCTAGCGTGATTGATAAGCTGAAATATTGGGCCTCATTGTTTCGACACAAAACTGGGGGGTTGAGTTTTCGATGTGGCGAATCGATGAGTTAAATAAACTTTTAAGCTGTCATTCTTGCACCCTCTCTTAAAGAAAGGATAATGAAATCTGCTGCCTTGGTTGGCATCCTAATCTGTGGAGATTGCTGTGGTGGAGCACTTAATGCAACCAGAGAATAAATTCAAAGTTGCAAAAAGATTGCGTAATGCGGGCAGGTCCACAGGAGAGGAGTGCTATCGACGCAGATTCTTAATTTTAATATTCGTTGAAAGCCAACGCTTGCAGTCAACGGTTGCACTTTAGAGGGAAAAAAAGAAAGTTTCAAGCCTCAGACTGCGTCACTGGAAGCCTCTTGCAGCATCCGCCAGCATGATACCCTTAGCTTCTCTTGAAAGTAGAGTCTACTTGCATATCTACTCACGAGCGGAGGTGTTGAGCGCAAAAAAAAAATTGCTCCATGCTTCATTTTTGCTTTTCGAAATGATCTTTGATGTCAAGGCGTGCGCTATTCGCAATAATTCGGTGCGCTTTAACTTACGCCTGCGACGCTATTGGACGCGCACGGAATTCAGATTCAAGATGCCCTTTTCGCTTTTGAAGTGCGAGTCTGAACAACAGAAGCAGCACTCAAGAGCATAACAAGAAAGTGGCTGGGCCGGAAGCTTCGAGTATTCAGTGCATGCCGACAGTACTTCCTCTTATCGATAGCGATGAAACGAGAAAGGCATGCATATGAATACAAATTAAATCTTGAGGAGTGCCGTGCCGGTAGCAACGAACGCATTTCGGACATGAAATGGATGTATAAATCTCGATTATAGTGGGGCATTTCTTGAGCCATAAAGGCAGCTATGGCTTTTAGATGCAATCTCGAGGTGTTTGAGAAAATAAGAGAAAGCGTGGTAATGCTAGCAAAAAACAGTGGAAAATTATTCCGATCCCTGCTTTTTCATTACATGTTTCGCATTTCTTCGGGAAGGCTCTTCAAGGGCACTCATTCTCAGACTAGCTTTTTCTTCCTGTCCTATACAAAGCCGGATATCGATCAGGAAGCAAGGAATATTGCTGGAAAATGAATTCAGCCTTTCACCTTTCAGAATGAGGTGCAACATAGTAAATCCCAGGGATCACCGATTCAGTGAGCCGGTTTTCATTTTCCGCCTGTTTCGCTTGCTGGCAATGCAAGGGAGAAACGGAAGAGCATGGTACGGTTTAGTAAAGCAGCTAGACACAAGCAAAAGTGGTGATCATTCTATGCAGGTAGCCGCAATTTCGCACGTACCAATTCTCAGAAGAAAATG
The DNA here is from genome assembly GCF_055824585.1 of Amblyomma mixtum. Lineage (NCBI taxonomy): Eukaryota > Metazoa > Arthropoda > Arachnida > Ixodida > Ixodidae > Amblyomma > Amblyomma mixtum. The sequence continues at coordinate 54,489,186 of NC_143013.1, read as the reverse complement.
AGCTGGGGAGTTTGAATTGCCCTGTTCGGTGCTTTTTGCCGACAAATATCGATAACTCCACTGTGCAAGGCGTCATTGTGATGTTTACACAAAACAGTTTTTCTTGGGAAATATGTCATTTAGGTAAATGAGTAATAGATCCTCCCAACCGAAAAATGAAAAAAGGTAGACTACGGTTTATCTTAGCTAAGCGCGGAATTTCGTGCAGTAGCGCTAGTTATGGTTGACAAATAGGCCCTTAGGTGCTTTGAATGCGAACGCATCGCTTGTCCTAAACGCCTTTGAACTAAAGGCCCTAACCATATAAGCCTTTCACCTAAAGGCATCTGCCCTTAAGACCTTTACCCGCAAGGCATTTTTTCACTAAGGCCTTCACCATAATAGCCTTTAGCCTTTCTCCTGAGGCTTGGCCATAACGCCTTTATTTATTTATTCGATACTGCCAACTGCCTTTTGGCAGTGCAGGCAGGAGTGAGTAAGTACAGGAAAGACAAGTCAAAGTCGGCACTACAAATCAAGGTAAACAGGAATATGAGTGGCAAGGATGCTTAAGGAAATGGCTTGCAATACAGACATTGCGTGAGCAAAAGCAGCTAATACAAAATTACTTTGTATTTACCCAAGGGGATTAACCCTGAAAGCATTTACGCTAAAAGAATTTACCCACAATGCATTTACTTTGAAGGCCTTCTCTCAGGTGTACTCTTCCACCAGGTGCACACCTGCCAGGTGTACACACTTTACAGGTTCCCCTCACACCGGTGCGCCACCTGCTGCAAAGCATGCTTCAAGGACTGCGTACGTATGCTCGAAATCGGAAAATGCACCTGGTAGTATTACCGCACTAAAAATCCTCTGCATCGTGCTCGCAGCGACGTCAAGGTACATACGTTGGAACCATATAAGCGCTATTTCAAAACAAATCAAATCCAATTTATCTCAACATCACAGCGTACATTACAATGCTGCGGGTGCAAGCAAAAATCCCTCAGGAGGCTTGACGAGACCTACACCCTACGACTACACCCTACGAGACCTACGACTTCAATTTCTTGATCAGAAATGAAAGTCACCACACTCAATATATGAAAGAACACAGGAGATAGCAGACGCCAGAAGGGGTTTAAAACATGGAATCGAAGAACTCGAATTTGCTCTGAAAAAATACTGCTCATGTGACACGCACAGTGTCCTCTCGTTCGGATGAAGAATGCATTTAACTGTCCTCGTGCTACCCTATCTTTGCTTCTCCCAAAAAAACTGGTTTCCCTTAGACCGCGTCTACATTCGCAGGAGCGACAGTTTCGGTATATAATAGAGCTTCTCCTGTTTGTCTCTCTGCTATGTAACGCTGCAAACAATGAATACACACCTAGTCCAACGACGCCTTCATCTTGTTGTTCAGATTGCTAACTGAGTAGGGACGGAACCAGATGTTATTGAGAACATGAAATGTTTTTTAGCGGGATTGAAGAAGCCTCTTCTCATGAGGGCCATCGAGCAGCCATTGTGATGAAGGGCGTATGTAGCACAGTAGGCTGGCTTTCACTTTTAGGCTCCTGACCAGGGCAAATAATGTCAGTTCTCTCACCTTTGCGATTTCTCAAATTTTCTCCACCTGCAACAGCGAATGAGAGAAGATTCTGTTAAACTCACCTTTTTTCCAACAGCCAGCTTCCTCTCTCCTTAACTACAGGCAAGAAGCAATGTCTAACTGCTTTATTTGACGTTATGGATTCGGTTATTGACTGTTCTGCATGTCACAATTCTTCCTTTGTGAACGACGCGTAATTTTCAGCTTTTTACAGAAATGCACGGACGTGTAGTACATTATATCTAGGTCGAAACAATTCCACGTTTGTTACCACAGGAGTACTCATAGTGCCAATCGCGCAGCTTTGCTTTTAGCTCACGTTTAACGAGAGTAATGCTGCCTATGATACAGTGACCAATGTAGTATCACCTATGAAGCAATACATGCAAGCTGTTGAAAAGGGGGACTTAACAGCTGTGGTTTCTTAAACTCAGTGCGACGTAAGAAAACGCGCTTGCATAGCCTGAAAGATTATCAACCCGTGCCAAAAAAAAAACTGGAATGTCGCAGAACAAAACATACATTGTAAAAGTAAACGTCCTACAGTATAGCGGTGCTTAACTCCTCGCCTTACAAGGAACCCTGCCTGCTAGCCATGCTTGCTCCCGAGGAGTGACACACCCATAGTCTGCAGCATAAAAGACACCGGTTTATTCTGGACGAAACCACTGGTTTCTAAGGGAGACGAAGTGAAACGTAGCAGCGGATCAAAGTTGCCGGTTAAGGCTTTCGGGAGCACAATGCTATGGCTACTAGAGAACGGGCGCTAACACCTGGCGCGGCGGAACAAAAGCTCACTGAGACGGGAATGGGACAAAGCGGAACAGTAAAAGCTAGTAGCGGTAGGAGAAACCAGGGTGCTCAGGTGGCAGCCACTCACGCCAAACAGCTACTCCATCTTCGGGGATGCCGCTTCCATCATGCGTCCTCATCCTGGTCTGGTGCCCTCGTCTTCCGTTTACGATTAAGTGACGGGTCACCGGAGTGGCGGAATAGCAACGACGAAGCTACAGTTCACGAACACAGTGATAACGAGAGTTACAAGGCGTTGTTATTTTTCAACCTAGGGGGGTTCAACGGAGGCACCACCCGCCAACGCCTGAGTCAGCCCAGCGGCACACTGGTGTTTGGGAAGCGGCACGCATGACGAAGGTTGCTTCTTGCCAGCCTTCCCCGTGCTACATACGAGGGGGTACCCAAAAGAAACCGGACTTATTTTTGTTTGAACTTATTTGTTCACATTTTCAGCAAAGACCTTCAATATCCTTCAAAGTACTCTCCACTTACAATGATACGTTTGTCGAATCTTTCATTCTATTTTTCAAATCATTTTTTAAATTCATCTTTTGTGATGCTTGACAGTCCCTCCGTCGTTTTTTTCTTCACGTCAGCAACATCAGCGAAACGCTTTCCATTCACCTGTGTTTTCATTCTACGAAACAAAGAAAGTAGCACGTGGCAAGGTCGGGTGAGTATGAAGGTTGAGGAACAGAGGTCATGCCATTTTTGGTCCGAATTTGTCGTAGGGACAGGGCTGTGTGAGCAGGGGCATTGCCATGGTGGAAAAACCAGTCACCCGTCTGCCACAACTCAGGCCGCTTCCACCAAACACTGTTGCCCAATCTTTTCAAAACATCCAAGCAGAAAGCCTGGTTAACTGCCTGACCCTGCGAAACAAATTCTGAATGGACGACTCCTCTCAAGTCGAAAAAACAAATCAGCATTGTTTTGAGGTTTGGTTTCAAATGACGAGCTTTCTTGAGGCGAGGTGAATTTGAAGTTTTCCATTGGCATGACTGTTTCTTTGATTCAGGATTTAATTCAGGAACACTTGAGTTGTCCCCATAGCATCGTCCTTGAACGTCTTTCTGAATATTTCAAGAGTTTCGGTTCCACTTTGTCCGAGAAAAAATCTCAATTTCACCGGCGCACGCTGTTCACGAAAATCAGCCATTGCAAAAACGACACTCACACAAAACAGTCGTCACTCTAAAACTCTGCCTAAACTAGTCTGACCTCCTTCAGCGACGGCGCTCGGCTTACTTACTCTGGAATGTTCGTTCTATGCGCTCCTAGCGGCAAAACGCGGTACCAGAGAAGCTGTGCCGATTCAAAAAGTTAGTCCGGTTTCTTTTGGGTACCCCCTCGTATATAGTATTCGCTCGCCACTCTCACTATCAGCGAGCTTTTCAATCGCGCCGCCGCGCGGCGTAATTCTGTCGGCTCGGTCGTCAGCCACTTGTGCTAATCTTTTCTACTCGCCACTATACATACCGTCTTCTCCGAAAGTAATCGAACAGCCGCGTCGGTGGCCGGAGCGGGCTCAAAGCCGAGCGGCAACGCTGCGATCTCCGGGGCTGGCCGCTGCTCCCCGGCTGTAAGTGTAAACTGGGTGACGTAAGCACGTGCCCTCGCTGAGTATGACAGCGCTCCGGAGGTACAAAATCGCGTGTCGCACATGCTACCGCTTTACTTCTTATCACGTAAGGAAGGAGTGAGAGGGCCAAACTTACGCCAGCCAGTTGTAAGCGCCAGTGATCGCAGCACCGCCGCCGTCGCAGCTGCTCGGCTACTTTTTGGCGAAGACGGTACATCACGGCCGTTATCACGACCTTCCTCCATGATCACGACGGCTCGAGCGAGCCGCCGATAGCGTGACCGCGCCCCAGCAGCGCTTCCGCCGAAACCCTCGTGCGCTGCTTCGCTGCCCGTATCAGGTCACCGCCGCAGTGTTCTTATGTCATAACTCGCGAGCAACAGCTCGTTCATGCGCATTTGCACTGCACCCGTAAGCACCATACTACTGGAGGAGAGCGCGCGCAGATCCAATGACATGTAATGCGCCACGGAGCCTCACAATACAAACTATAAGGAGAAAGAATGAAATACACAGAAGCGGAATAAAGAAGGTTGAGGAAGCAGTAAAACTAAAGATTCATGGCAGGAGTAAAAACGAAGTCCTCCGTTGGAAAAACACGGACCTACTTAGTTAACAACGAATATCCTGCGATCGGCAATGGAATGATATACGACTGCCCGGTGTACCACAAAAGTGCTATACTGATATTTAATACCTATGAAAAGCAGGACGATAATTTTGGAAATATTTGTTACCGACTGAATGAAAATCTCGCTCTTAACTACACAACAGAGGAAAGTCTAACAAGCACGGTGGGAACAATAAGGGTAGGTTCAAGAGCCTGCACACCAGCTGAAAGATTACAGAAATATTGGCGTCGGAAATTGTGCAGTGCCTTCTATATGAGTTTTTTCATTACGTTCCTTCATCCAGAGTAATTAAAAGGTGCTAATCATGGTGCGACAAGAGAATTCTCTCAAATAACACATTGCAATTTAATCATTCGGGTACCGTCTGAAGGCTTTCACACATGGGCATGTTGTCACCTAGCCCGGTTGGGATGGCGTCACAAGCTCAGATGACCTTAGTGGCAGGTGGACCACCCCCTTTTTCGCTAACAATGCCGTGCGGATTACGACGACAATAATGCTGGATTTTATGCAGAACGGTAGCCTCAAAGCTATCGCAGTAAAACATCCAGTTCCTATCATCCTTTCCACTTTTCACGCACCGTAGCCAAACTAGTTCTCTTTGGAGAGTTTGAGCACGTAGCGAACGCTCGCCGCATTACTTCCTCCCTGCTCCCGGCATGGCCGCTCAACAGGGCATCGAACACAATGACGACTGTAGTATGCAACGTTTTTGGAAACGTATACGATTGCCAGGGGAGAAAGAGCAGGAGGACGAGCAGCTCTTTCTTGATCACTGGAGATGCTAGCCCGGTGGTCTACATGGGCAGGCACCTACAAATGAGGGTGATAACGCTAAAACGAAGCACGCGGACACAAAACCTTCACGCACTCGGAGAGATGGTAAACGCATTTAGTCCAGGCTTGTCCGGAATCAAGCATATGTACTGTGGGATAGATTCTGACTGCTTCGTTTTTTAAACAGCGTCATATCACTTGTCACAGACGGCATGCTGATGCGAGGGATCTCTATTGGTAGCAATTCCTAAACAGGCTCTACTGCACAAAGTTGTCGATGTTGACCATTAACTAGTGCTAGACGAACAGACGATCTTCAATTAACTTTGTGCCTTTAAAACAGCTGGATATAAATGCGCTCTTTAGGAGCTGTTTGAAATCAGCGAATTTTCTTGCTAAATAAGCAGCACTAAGACACGCTAAGGCTTCTACAAGCTCCGCCTCCAGGAAACAAGATCACATGTAAAACGATGGTGGCGAAAATTTTCACAGGTGTCTCGCAATAAACTACCCTAATAGTGGGCTTTTTTGTACGAAACGTAGCCCATCGCACTATTTAGAGGACAACCAGCGGCAAGTACCACGGCGTAGCTAAGCAAAGGGAGAGAGCAAACATGCGCTAGCACTCCGAAACGAGCAATTGAAAAGAGGTAAAACGTTTGAGCACCCATCAAACGTAGACAGCACCTATTCAAACAGCGCCTGTAGCACCTCACGCTTTTGCGCAGAAAAAAAAAATCATACTGAATGATCTTTAAAGCACAGTAAGGTCAAGCGAGTTCTTTTCTGGCGCACAGCAATTCCCCAGTGGTCTGAGAAAATCGCAATTAGCACCAGCATTGTTTGAGCCGTAAAGCCATCCTCCCTCACAGCTCCACTCTCTCCCAGAGTCCTCACACTGCTTGCCGTTCGGTGCTCGGGCTGTCCGGAACTTCCGAGTCTGATTAAGGTAAATTACATTCCGGGCTTCCCGGAGCGCACATTGCTCTTTGCTTCGGGGAGACAGAAAGCGGTTGTTTCCTGTGCTTCCACTCCACAGCCCTGGACGGCAGCGGTCTAATTAAGGTTTCGTCCGGCAAGGGACTCCGCATAGCCCCTTCACAGTTAGTACGTCGAGGATTTGAACAAATCCTCCTCAGCCCTTTCTTAGTCCTCTTGTCTCGGTGTGCATGCGAAACAGAACAAAGAAGAAAAGAGTTTTCTGGAGTTCTTCCATGCGGGGCACTACAGCCAGGATGAAGAAAGGATATAGATGTGGAGCTTTTCTCAGAGGGAATTATGCAACTAAAGTTTAGTAGGCTGCGCCCTGGTAATGGAAGGATAAAATAATTGATTAAAAATTAGTATAGCATACAGTATGCGATCGGATGGTACGTGCGATTTAACCTCTCAAATCTCCACATAGGCTATCAAAGACGCCGTAGTGGAGAGTTGCGGATTAATTTCGATGTGCTGTGGCCATATTCTATAAGCTATCCTTTTTAAAATATCGTTTTGCATCCGTCTTTTCCTCTGCCATTGGACATTCAGGTATACCCGCGGCTTTCAAGCGCATATGGATAGCGAGCTGGCCATTGGGTGGTTGGAGACTGGACCCTACCATTGGCTGGCAGTGACTACATTACACAGCCACTGGTGAGATACAGGGTCGGTCAAAAGTTTCCAGGCCAAAGGGTCTGTTTTTGAGCGCTATAGCAGGGCAGTTCCGACACCCCCGAAGTTCAAAAACTCTGTAGAGGGTAGCAGAAGTGTCATTCTGACCTCTGAGAGCCCTGATAGTTTTATCGCCGTCTTAAGTGCCAGGATATGCCGCTGAAAAGTAGACCCCGTGGCCTGGGAACTTTTGACCGAACCTGTACATCGCAGCTCCGATTTCCCAGCAGGCGACTGGCCCTGCCCGCTGGCTGCCATTGGACGCGGTATGCCACCAACGGTGAGGTCCGGTCTCCTTCTATTGAGTGGCCGGGTGGCTTTCCGCAGACGCTTGAAAGCCGGGAATATATCTTAATGACCAATGACAAAAGACCCGCCGGACGCGAAACGGGCATTTTAAAATGGACGACTTATAGAATACGGCCTTTGGGCCCCTTTAATCAACGTCTACAAATGCTGCACAATGTACGAATGTTCTTGCATTTCGCCTCCAGGTGAATGCGGCTGACGCAGTCGGCATTCAATCAGGTGTTCTTGCGCTCAGGAGCCGAACCCCACTACTGCTACGTCACTCCGGCGGGTGGATTAAAAGATTCATATTAAGCGTTCAAGGTACACTTCTAGGCTTTGTAGCGCGTGAAAAGCCTACAAGGATGACAACAGTTGCTTCACTATACGGGTTTTAAAATAAAAGAGCCAGCTTCCCGCAGATTTAAATCTTGAAAAAGCAATTTATCTAGACCGGGGCAATTTTGCTTTGTAACAAAAGACGTCCCTGAAGAGCTCTCAACAAAAACGCGAGATACAGTAACCGTCAGGAAGTTACTGCCTTTATCTTTGTTACCAATGAAGCGTTAGATTCTATACAATCCCGTACTAGTTTTCGATCAGTTGTTTTTTAGGCATAAATATTTAGCCTACTGGTTTCTTATCAATCAACACCCCGAATTCAAAACAATGCCCCTATGCTTTCCTTGGTTTCGGTTACTTTTCGCGTCATTGATAAATACATTTGGTACTTCATTCTCCCTTAACGCTGCGCCCAACAATCAGCTCTTCCTCTTTTTCTTATCTTGAGACACCAGCGGAGTGAAGGCATGTTTCAGTAACATGGCTTAAGGTCTTCATGTGACGCAGCAAATAAGTCAACGTGAATCTTGTTCACAAGGATTTTTGTTGCAGCAGTGAATTCTTGCTCTCTGAAACCAGCTGTAGACGGCTGGTTGGTTCACGTTCAGAAAACATTATTGAGCACACATCAGACAAATATTAAACACAAGACAGAGGGAGGAACAGGGGCTAAATGTCATCTGCCTTTATTTGCTGAGCAGGCCAGCAAAATATACTCATGAAGAAGACGCGCGCAGTATGAACTCTAGTAAATGAGACCCCTTCACGCAAACCACTCATACTACACCAACTCAGTCAGAGGTTTGGGTGAAGGGCGTTATTTAAGTGAGTTAATGCTGCGCATTTCTTGTTGCTTATGTATAGTTTGCTGGCCTCCACAACAAATAAAGCCAAATGAAAGTTAGCTCCTATCTCATGTCAATCCTCTCTTCTATGTTTGTTGTGTGCGCTATAAGGCTCCCAGCGCTTTAACTTTTAATTCCTGATTCCTCAGAAATGCTCTCCTGAATTAAGCCAAAGTTGTCCAAAGGCGTGATAGTACTGGTTTTGGTTTTGAGACTATGGTAATAATTGAAGCGGCATGATGGTTGCCAAATACGTTTACCTGTAACTGTAAAAATAGACTGCACTCTTTCTGCAACTTATTAAGCCCGTGGGCCAAAGGTTCTCACTGTTCTCTAGTCGATATTACTTGCCTCTTTATCGCTCATACTTTTAACAGCTGCACAAAGTGAATATTTGCTAAGCATCAAAAACTTTGTGATTATTTCGTGCCCTAAATGAACTTTTTTTCACGGACGGACCGTTGGTCTGAACTGCTTTACGGTGGTGGAAAAGATAAATTGTAATGTTCAAGGAAATGTTGTTGGGCGGCTCTTCTACGAGAACATTTCTTCCGCCATTCATTTACACAGCGGCAGCAGAGTGGTTCAGCGCTTGTGTTGAACGCTGGGTTCACGTGCTAACGCGTTTTCTTTTCGAAGGGAATGGAGCTGTAGCGCGCATTTTATACAGTCTCTAATGATCCCCAAACACTATGGAGACTGGAAGCAGTTATTTTCAGGCCTTTACTGCGGAGGTAAAACTTGTTTAACCTGATCTACCGAGTAATTTCACATCGTCGAGGGATGTTTTGTGTTCAAGATCACTATGCGTAAGTTTCGTTTAGTTAATTAAAACCAGGAATATTAGCAAACTGCATTCTCGGTGAGTCCAACTTTCAAGTCGTAGCGATGCGCTGGCCTGTTAATAGTTCTTTTTTCTTCTGAATGAGCTGTAATCGCCGACTTTGAGCCTGACCCTTTCACAAGCCCCGTAATGGGTTGTGTAACCACACCATAGCATATGTTTGCGTGTATCTGCCATACGTCAGCCGCGCGGTTCGGCTGAAAATCTAACAAAATGTTATTGAATGCTAGGGCGTACCATTGTGGCACAGTCTTGCAAAAATGTGAGCAAACATTCATGGTAGTTCAACGGAATTCATAATTCACATTACATAAGCGCTGTTACACTACAAACATATCTGACTGGATCAGTGTTCTAGATGTATCGTTATTTAACAGAGAACGATACTTTATAAAAATAGAGTATTTTATATCGGGGCAAGTTTTAGACAGCAGTAGCTAGCAGTGCTTCGCTGTCTTCAGGGGCCACCATGCGACATAAAAACTGTGGACAGGGGTACTTATGCACCTAAGTATAGGTCCTACCTACATAAGTAGCACCTACTACTAACTACAAGGCCAGTTTTGCCAGTTTTGACCAAAGGGGATAGAACATCAGACGAGTTTTTATAGCCACGGTTACGAGAAGTTCCGGATTTCGAAACCATTTTTGACACTAGCCGCTTGAATAGTAGATCTGCTTGGCATGCTTTCAAAAATAACGGTATGAGAACCTAGTGAAGTAATGCATTACACAAACAAAAGTGTTGTCTCCTAAAATAAAGGCTTTCTTTATTATGCACGACCGAGAAATCACTACGTGAAGACGTTAGGGGCTAGAAGAACTTCCGTTTTACAGAAATAAAATTGTGTAAAGTGCCTGCCTTGAAGACGTTTGTTAGGAATTGATATATGTGCACTGTGTAGTTTCTTTCTTTCAGCTATCTTTTTTTAGCGGAGTCTAACTACCACTTCAATGTATCGATGCGGCACAATGCGTTTCAACGGTTTTGAGAAGAAAGCCGCGTAAAGTGTATTTTGGTAGCATAATGGAGCTATGATGTAGTAAACGTTGCAAGAGGTATTTAAATTCTGGTGTCCCAAACGTACCTATGCATTTATTACATCCATAGATTTCAGTGAAGTTTATTTTCCTTTTTGTCGTCAAAGGAGGAGCTTGGAATAAAAGCTGTGATGGACAGCTTGACAAGGCCCTGGGCCCCTGCAATGATTAGCAGAGCAACAGGTAGGAGGCACATTGGTTTGGAACGTTCAAAGTTTTATACAAGGAAGACTTTCGTACTATTACTTTTGACCGCATGAAAATAAAATGCACAGTAAGGCACAGAAACAAAATACACACATACCCCACCTTTCACTCATAAAATCAGAGTACATCACGATGAAAACATTCTAAACAAAAAGCAACACTTTGTTCACAACAGTTGTTCACGGCAAAAAAAGGCCAATTTGGTGCTCACATTCATGAACTGGATCGAATCCAGTTGCATGCAACTTATTTAGTAGTTTCGGTGCACTATAGCATAACGATTCAGTGTATGAATACGTACGAGGCATTGAAACAATATATTTTTCTTTATGTCGGCTTTGTCGTTCTCGTATATAATCTTTTAATTCTGTATAATGTTTACAATAATATTGGCATCATATGTCATGCAGTAATCAAGTTATTTAAGGAGTTATGTAGTTACTTAAAGGTACCTTAATATCAGCCTTTGTAAAAGCCCGATTTGTAAAATGGATTCCAAGGGGTCGAACATCATGTGGCGTCACATCCAACACCTCTGAAAAGCGAAAATTCAGTGTCCCGCAGGTACAATCCTTAGGACTTCTAATCATGCATCGCTTAAATTTCTCTTGGTGAAATATTAAACTCAATTAGCTCGGGAAGAAGTTTCTTCGAATACGCGGAATCCACGCAAAGCACGCAAAAACGAACTCACCTTCTGACGACAACGCAAAAACTTGTACTTTTTCCTACAGTATTTCCAACTCTTTCCCGTCTCAAAGCGAGGAGGTGGGCGATCTCAACCTACGGCGGCATTGCCAGATTCTGGGCGCCGCACTTCAGCGTTCATGAACTGAACTTAGTGAGGACTCTCCCTCTTTCCTTCTCGTTTGGTCGCAACGGGACTTCGACGGTCTGTCCTTGCGGCAAGAAGAATCGAGTGCACCAGAAGTGCGCAGGCAGAGGGCCATGGGGAACAATTGGAAGAAACGTTCAGGAACGCAATTAGGGTTAATCAGAATTCGGAAGCCGTCGAGCAGAAGCCTGGAAGCGTTAAGGCAGGGTAACACAAGGAGGCACTCTCTCGGAACAGTGAAGGTGTTGGTGCGCCCTACCTTCGCAAAGTTGGCACTAATTACGATTCTCTGAACGACTCAAGACGACGGCTTTCTAGTTTTTCAGGCTTCTTCAGCTGGCCTTCTCTGCGAAGATTACTGCGGAGGCGCTAGAAACGTAAATAAGGACTAAACGTGACTGCGAACCGAAACAAGACGATATATAAGGCTCTTTCATTGAAACTTCAGGACACGCATTCAAGAACAGTGTTAAACAAGCTTGCAGTCCTTCCGTTTACTTTTACGCGCAAACTTGATGCTCACCTTGTACAGACCAGAAATTCGGTTCTTTGCATGAGGTAAACCGTCACCTCGTTGTATGGGGCTACTAAACACAGGCCGCTTTATGTTGTGTATTGTTCGTTTTGCAAGCTGGAAGCCTGTAAATAAACAGCCGCATAAGCACTCTCAAAAAGGAACGCCTAGGACGATAAAACCATGGGAGTCGAAATGAAAAAGATTCCGTTAGAGTTGGAGTAGGTGGGGGATTCGATGCAGGCTGGTTTGTATTAAAGACCAATCATGGCATCCGGCTCTCATTTATAGACAAAGAAAATAAACTCGACGTGTGCTGTAACATCTTCTGTCCCTTTTATGCAGAAAGGCTTCAAGGGAAATTTTTCCCCAATGATTACATCTTTATACGGATCTTTGACAGGTATGATAATTGCAGCTTATTTTCTCAACATTGTTAGTGTGCCATATTTGTAGTAATGGTTTCCATGAGTACGATCAGTCCTTGCTTTTCGCAGAGCTGAACTGTTTTCAATGACTTTTGCAACTGTTCAGTTCAGTACACCTCATTTTTACTTCATCAAGTCGTTATTTGGTTGTGGTTTTATAATGGATAATTTACAGTCTCAAACAAGGACGCCCCGCTCTGTGCAAGGCCATCACGCAAAACAAAGAGAAGTTTATTGTGCGAACAGAACTGGCCACTGCAGCTTTAGAGCGGAAGCTTCAACACTTACATTACTTAAGGTCGCGTTAGTATGATACAAAAGTCATTCAGGCGGGACCAGTTGGCGGTACCATCGGTACACGGATTGTGGACCACCTAATTGGCATGGAATGTTGGGAGCATACGAAACAATTCAGGCCGTGACGTGGCATAACATTACTAGTCGAATCAAAGCTTAGCGTACTTCAGAGATTCGCACCGACAACCTTTGATTCCCCAAACCGTGACTTCTTGAAACTTACGACCAAACTAATTAACGTGGAACATTCGAAGTGATGACGAACGAACCTGCGCTGTATGGATGAATGGAAACAACTTTATTACACCGAAAAAAAAAATCTTCCAGGGTGGTCTCCTACTGGTCCAGGAGTACACGGGCTTGCGCTTCACGTAAAGCCCGATCCACCAGCCATTTCTGGCCGGCGGGCTGAGCGGTCCGTAAAGCAGCCTCCCAGGAAGAATGAGTGGGATTGGGGATGGGGGGTACTGCCTTTGGGGAAGGACATTCCCAAAGGTAGTGGAAAAGTGTGGATCTGGGCACGCCACAGGTGGTACAATCAGGAGGAAAGGAGGGGTGAAAGCATGAGAGACGGTGGGGGGAAATAAAACAGCCTGTCTGTAATTGTCGCCACGTGGCGCTGGATGAGGGCGACGCGCTGTATATAGATATATGGATGTAACGAGACATTTGTACTGGATATAGCAAAGAGGCTAATTCCGAAATATTCGTTCGATATTGCTAACGTTGGATACTCATACGCTGCCTCAGCGTTTTGCTCTTTTCTTTAATCCGAGAATACCACCAATTTTTTTCTGAAGAATTTTCGGGTCTCGGTGCGCACACTGTTTCAGAAAGAACCATATGAAATCAGCCAGTGCTTTCATAGAGCTATTGTAGACCGAAATCTGTTGGATAGCCATCATTACACGGTCGTGAAAAACGCACTGACTGCAGTTTCATATTCTCTGCTTTTTCGGGGTGAATTCTTCAGGTGAATTCATGGGGGCTATGCTACTACTGTATAGAGCACTATTCTTGGGCTTCATGCTGCAGACTTCTATTTCCATAATGTATTTGTTCAACATTTTTTATCGAGAAAATCACCTTCCTCCATAAAGCAGGTTTCACAAAACACCGGAATGTAAGGATACAAATGCCAGCACGCCAGTGGAAAGTTTTTTTTTTTGTGACGTTCGCTTTATTTCACAAATGTGCATACAGTCTATAGAATGAGCCACAGGCCAAAAGCTAAAGAAAATGGCTTGAAAATGCCTGTGGCTCATCTAAGAGTCATTACAAAATAATAATATAAAATAAACACATACATACAACGGTGGCAGGTCGCATACGAGCACACTATAGAAAGAAATTATAATATTTACGGTTGAACGGATTGCTACACAGAGAAGTAGTTTTGAAACTAGAAAAAACATTACAACTGAACAAATGCATTTGAAAGTTATACACTGCTGGGTTGATGACAAATGGGAAAAGGACACCGATACATACATGATTAATGAAACTAACTTAGAAGTAATCATTTTATAATTATTTCTCAATTCGTCTATTTTCCACTATTATCCAAAGAATCATTCGCCTTGGAACGAAGCTTTCGGATACGGCAGTCATAGGAGTATCCCGCCTACCATGAAAACTACGTCATGACTCTTGTGAAGTTTTTATCGGCGAATGGTTTGCGGCGAGATGTATTTTTTTTTATTAACATGGTTTAGCGGCAAGATTTTTTCTTTTTCACATTAACAAACGAGTGAAAATAACATGCGCTACGTAAGGGTATGTGCGGCATGCCCCGAAATCTTCCACTTGAATTTTGCCAGAATCTTGCCACTTGAATCTTGTCATTAAGTAGGCGTTCGTGAGTTCTAAAGCAACTGTAACTTACAATTAGAAGTGTAAATAATTTTTCTCAAGTGCGCAATTACTATTAGAACGGTATTACATACAGTCATGATTAAAGCTTCAACAGTGCCGCTATCCGAGTATGTACTGACCGCCAACCTGTGTGTGCATCTGCTAGAAAATAACACTTAGAGGCAAAAATCGGAGCGATTCATTTCCTTCGAGTCCCATTTCGCTCTTCGCTGCCGATCGCTGCTTTCAGTGACGAATGACGCGGACACGGCGTTGCGCTGGCCATGGCATTACACGCACCACGCGCACATGTCGCATTGACGGACAGGCGCCTACGTCTAAAAATGACGGAGCAGGACGAGCTCTTAGGAGATTTTCCGGCTCCACTTCCGTACAAGGGAAGAGACTTTCCGGTAGCTGCGCGACAAATTGGCGCGGCCGGACTTGATAGGGTCGGAATAGTGTTGCTAGTAGAGACGTCGCGTTCAATGCGGACGTGTATGTAATTGGTCGTTCGCTTGGCCGCCTCCCTTCCTTTTCAGGATTGACGTCACGACCGAACGAAACGAAAGAGAAATTCAGCATTATGAAATATGGCCCCAGGGGAGCAGAAGATGGATGTTGCAACGGATGTCCCCTTTTTGGCCACGCGAAGGTGAGCTTAGTAGTGGGCGTTCTGAAGGGTAGGGGGTACAGTAGAGCTATGCGTATAGGCTTCTCAGTGCAGGGAGAGCGATACTACTAAGTAAGCTGTATTAGGCACAATCTTTGCGTGGCTTTAGCAAAGGCTTCGGCAAAGAGGACTAAATGGCTCATCGCCCATAGAAAGCGAACGAGAAAGGCAAGTTGAAGGAAATCCTTTTTCGTTACAAGAAAAAAAAAGAAGACCATTCCACAAAGGAGGAAGGCTGCTGGAGCAGAAAAAGAGGCAAAGCTGAAAACGACCACACGAGCGTCGAAGAAAAAAAGGAAGTAATGTACAAAATTCTCCGCATAACTAAACATCATAAGGACATCATCATCACTGATACAGGAAAGAGTGACGCAGAAGAGTAGACAGGAAACGCATAATGCACAAAATGGCGAGATTATGATGAAAAAGAGGACAGTTGATTTGAAACTTTAAAAATTTTCAATGCGCGGTGCCAGCTCCTAAATGTTTTCACATTTGCGTCATTCGATTTTTTTTTTTGTTTCAGTTAGACGTAGAGTAATAGGTCCAGGCGTTTCAAAGCGACATACTCCATTTGAGTGGGAAGTGGATTATGGATTATGCTCCTGACAACTTTGCTTCGATCACAGGGTTCTGAAAATGAAGGCTTAGGGGTGCCGATAAAGGATTACGGGAACGCAACGTGCGCAGAAGCCGAGGCAGGATTGCTCTTAGCAAATTTCTGTTTCAGAGCATCACATAATTTTTCGGCTCAGGCTATAGTTTAATGCCAAAAAGCAAACTAAAAACTCTTATTGGCCTAGTTTCATTTTTACACGTTCATCGACGCTAAAAATTTGAGGATAAGCTGGCTTCCATACTGACAGCGTTGCACGTACTCGCTAGACAAAGTTTTTATTCGTTCAAAATATTTTAACTTCACTTATCCAAAACACTTCATAACCATTTTTTGTCCTGGCTGTCTTCTCTGTTAGGGCTTCTAGTCTACTGTATTTGAGATGACTTGTCTAGTGCTGTGAAAAAATCACTAAAACCTAGCGACTTTTCAGAACTGCAACGCTGTTCCGTCTTCATTTTTCTGTAGTTCGTGTTTTTTTTACGCCCTTTTTTGTGAGTAACGTTCGGGACGTTTGTATTGCATGCTAATCATTTCTAACTCATAACAGCTTATTCCCAGAAGGATGCCTTATTCATTGCTGTAAATAGGTCATCCACGTGAGGCAAGGCTATTCTCTTAATCCTCGAGCGGCATTCCCGAATAAATGTATGCGCAGGAATGATTACGCTTTGTACCAGGGCCTGGCGTTTCGCGAACTTCCTCAGTTGCGTTTTGACTTCCGTTCCTCATTTCTCTCAGTCTCACCTGCGATGGATTATGCAGTCAGTAGAAATAGAAATGTATTTGGGAACAATCTCCGCTTTCGCTTGGAGAGCCGTAAGAGCGGAACTTTTTTTAGTTATGAACGTTCGTTCATTGCTTGCAGCGTAACTCTTTTAAGAATGGAATCCCGTTTATTTGCCTTCAACAGGTGAATTAATAAATATTAGAAAAATGGAGCTTTAATAAAAGAAAAACATGGTGTGATAGTATTTTAAACTTTTTAATTGATACGCTTTATGTGCATAATTTAACTGAAAACAAAAATTAGAAAAAAAACACCGCTGACAGCATGCTGGGTCATTTGAGTGGAAGTTTCTTAATGGCAGCTTCATTAGTGAGATTAACATTGCATTAACCACCATTCCAGAATTTTCCAGGTTCCTGGACAGAAATCTTTAAGCAGCCATGCCTTATCCTTAGCGTATTTTTTTCTTATCCTTTTATGATTATCTACCTACCTTTCAGACTCCTAGCCTTGTGCCTTCGTATGTTTTCTGCACACACACAAAAAAATAAAATCCAGTCGTTCCTTTTAATTCAAACTTATCATCCAGAACTAAAGAACAAACGCTTACCGACTTAACTGCGGCATTGCTCACTGCCGCCGCTTCTGACTTTGATGTAATGCCACCTAAAACTACAAAATAAGCCACTTCACCCTCTTCAACTTCCACTACCGGTGCTCCATGAAAGCTCGCGGTGACTTTTCTGCTTAATACGCGTATTTACAAAGTTTTATTTAGTACCTGATATTATACCAAGCTGTTTTACTCCACTTCTCCAACCACTCTTTTAATTGGACTACTGGCAGTGTACCTATTTAAATGTGCAAATAATCAACAAACGAAGAATACCTAAGCTATCTATATGACCCCGTAGCTTTCTAATGCTCTACATCTACAAAAATGGAAGCATCAAAATAATATCAGGGAGAAAGAACAAAAACCCGCAAACAAAAGTATGTTTTCTGAACGCGGGTTAACGTTCTGGGTAACAGTGCAGAGCTAAACTTAATGAAAACAGCTAAACCATAACACTCACTCATCATCATCGTCATCATTATTATCCTTGGCACGACTACGTCCACTGCAGCACGAAGGTCTCTTCAGTGCCTCTCCAATTAACATTGTCCTGGATCAGTGGCGGCTACCTTATCCCCTTAAACTCCTTAGTCTCATCCGCCCACCTATTTTTCTGCCTCCCCCTGCTCCGCTTGCCTTCACTTGGTTTCCGGTCCGTCGCACTTAACGACCATCAGCTACTTTGCTTTTGCAATAACTGCCCTGCCCAAGCCGATTTCTTCTTTGATGTCGATCAGGATGTCATTGACATCAAGTTCGTTCTTTGAACTAATCGGTCCTCTTGATGTTTCTTAACGCTAAACCTATAATTTTTCTTTACATGGCTCGCTGCGTTCCCCCCAATTTAAGGTGTGCGCTCTTCGTTAGCCTCAAAGATTCTTTCCCCATAGGTGAGTACCGGTAGGATACAGCTGTTATATACTTTTCTCTTCAGGGATATTGGTAAGCTACCATTCATGATCTGAGAGAACCTGCCATATGCGCTCCACCCCATTCTTATTCTTCTAGTTATTTCCCTCTCATGATCCGGATCAGCTGTCCCTGCCTGCCCTAAGCAGACATATTCCCTTACTACTTCCAGCCCCTCGCTACTAAATGTAAACTGCTATTCCGTTGCGAGATTGTTGAACGTTATTTTGGTTTCCTTTTACACGCACCGATATGCTTGGCCTGTCTAATATTTCGATCATGGTTTCAAATTCATCCCCTGAAGACTTAGGAAGGCAATGTCATCAACTAATCGCAGATTACTAAGGTTTTCACCGTTAACTATAACCTCTAGATGTTCCCAGTCGAAGCCTCTGAATACCTTTTCAAAACCGGAGATCAATAGCAGTGGCAAGATCGTGTCTGTCTGCCTGACACCCTTCCTTACTGGAATTTGATGACGGACCTTATGGAGTACTA
Source organism: Amblyomma mixtum (assembly GCF_055824585.1). Classification (NCBI taxonomy): domain Eukaryota; kingdom Metazoa; phylum Arthropoda; class Arachnida; order Ixodida; family Ixodidae; genus Amblyomma; species Amblyomma mixtum. Next base: position 54,470,616 of record NC_143013.1, on the reverse strand, counting down.
TGGCAGCTGTGCAGTAGTTATAGATATCTTCCAGTATTTTTACAAAAGGCTCGTCTACACCCTGATTCCGTAAAGTCTGCATGACTGCTGATGCTTGCACTCGGTCGTATCCTTTCTCGTAATCTATAAAGGCTGTATATAGGGGTTCGTTATACTGTGCGCATTTTTCTGTCACCTGACTGAAAGTTTGAATATGGTTTATTGTGGTGTGAATTGTTTATTGTCTATTGTGATGTGATTGAAAGTGTGAATATTACGAAAGCCTGCCTGATTACTTGGTTCGTTGAAGTAAAAGGTTGTCCTTAAACTATCAGCAACGGAGAGAAAATTTATCGATCTGCATTTTTTCAAGTCCTTGCCACCACCTTTCTTCAGGATTAAGATGACGTTAGCGTTCTTCAAAGCTTCAGGTACGCTCGAGGTCATCAGGCTTTGCTTATTCACGGTAGCTAGTTTTTCTTGCACAATCTCCCCACCGTCTTTCACTAGATCTACTCTTAACTGATCCCTACCAGTTGCTTTCCCCCTTTTGGAGCAGCGATGACGTAGGGGTTGAGTATCGGCCTCGCGTGCAAGAGGACCCCGTTTCTAATCCTGGTGCCGCGCAATTCTCTACCAGCATAAAAAAATTGGCTGAAGGCTTAGCTTGGTTAAGCCTGGCTGATTGCGAAAGCAATAACACCTGGCTGCGCTTGGTTCTGCTGGTAGTTTCGTTTCTCGAATTCACGCGTAGCAGACCCGAACTCGCCAAATCTTCTTTCTTGTTCTTCACGTCGCTGAGCCACGATGTCACCGTCTCGAATCACCACAATGCTCTGCTCTTTCTTCTTGGCTGTATACTGCAATCTTCTTTTAGCAAGCCGCTCTTCTTTCTGTTCCGGCGTTTCTTCCGCACGGCGTTTTCTTCTCTTGTGGTTATATCGCTCCGCACTACTCATAGATTCTTCTTTCACATTAAGTAAAAGTAAGCATTTAAATTACTTAATCCAATTTTGTTATTTTATTAATTAAATTAATCACTTAATTCAATTAATTTATTTAAACAGTTACACTAATTAATTGCCTGATTAAACAAATTATTTAATTTACTTATTGATTTAATTCAATGAATCAAATTGATGAGCCTCCATCGATGAGATGAGTTGGGCCCCCAGCTCTCCTCTTGTCGTGACGTCACGCGGTCACGTGGTAGCGCACCGCAGCTGCGCCGGAGCGAAGGATGAGCCTCCATCGATAAGACGAGTTGGGCCCCCAGCTCTCCTCTTGTCGTGACGTCACGCGGTGACGTGGTAGCGCGCCGCAGCTGCGCTGGAGCGAAGGATGAACCTCCATCGATGGCAGAAAAGTGCAAGCAGTATTGCTTTCGCAATAAAAAATCCGCTTGTTGACGGAATTGCCCAACCAGGAATGGCTATGCCTGATCTCGCTACCAGAACCGACAACGCAATCCATCACCAGAACAGGACTTGGATACCAAGGTGTAGAACTTGGCCACAACCTCCTACATGCAAGCATCAATTAGCATTAACCAGCTTTCCATTACAACGAAACCAGAACTTTGGTCCTGCCATGGGATTTATGATTTTATCGGATTCAACGTCCTAGTGCGACTCAGGCTACGAGGGACATCGTTGCGGAGGTCTCTAGATAATTTCGACCACCTGGGGTTCCCTAATTTGCACTGAGATCGTATGGTACATGGGCCTCTAGCATTTCGCCTCCATCGAAGTGCGACTACCACGGCCGGGAACGAATCCGTGTCTTTCAGGTTAGTAACCGAGCATCATAGCCACTGAGCCACCGCGGCGGCTGGGCCGTGTGAAGCGCTGAAAAATTATTTTGCGAAGAAGTGCTCAATTGTGGGAATTATACTTAAATCTAAGCTAAGGGAGAATCTAATATTAAACTTGCTGCGCAAATGGTCAGCTTTAGGGTGCAATGCGAAACGCAGAGCTACTGATATCACGTGGCTCTAGCAGAGCATAGAAGGCTCTTTACGGTAACGCAATACGATAGCGCAAAATGCACGCAACACGGTAGAAGTATTCCTTCAAAACAAGTGTCGACGTAGGGACTCACTCTAGTACCTTTTAAACTGTACAAGTGTCACTACATTCCTGAAAAGGAAAAACAAGGTCTGGGCAGTTTTCTCTCTAATAATATTCAGCGGGCGAAAAAATTATCACACAGAGCTATTCGCATCTCCAGACAGGTATAAAATGGCACCAGCATGAGCCGGGAGCAAAAAAATACTATTTTACAGAGGACATATAGATGTACTCAATTATCCTTCCTACAGCATGAAAATAAACTGAATTAAATTCGTCTCTTAACCGCACCAACTCATTATCGGAGCATGTCGGAACAACAGAGAATAAGATTATTACTGGCCCGTATTTTTAATGTATTTTCATTTGAGGCACAATGTAAATAATTTATTTTTTATTTTCACATTTTTATTTCCAGATACATTTGTAGTCTTGTTTTGCTGCAACTTATCTCACTTAGTTTTGTTTTCAAAAGCCTATTTTTTGCGCGTGCCAAGCAGTCTTCATAGACGTATCATGTATACTGGCTTCCTATTTTAGTTTTCAGGCAGAGAAAGGGTTGAGAGATTGGACTCTTGACAACACGAACTAAAGTGAACAAGCGTTGATGTAGAGCCCTAGTCTTCTAGCCAACGTTTTGTTAACAAAACATTTCTTCATCCTTTTTTCGAAACATTTCCCACCTCAACCTCTTTTCAATTTGTTTAGGATTTTGTTGTTTGCGTTGCTTTATTGTCACTCTGCTTTCGTTTTGGTGCTCTGATTATGACATGTACTTATGCGCTCTGCTAATTGCCATTTTACCGTGTGTTCCGGTTTCGGTGTGAGAGTGCTATTATGTTCGGACTTGACCACAACTGAACTTTCTATATGGCACGGGACAGACTGCTTTAAAGAATAGCTAGGCGCAATGAATGAGCAGAACTGAGTACTCATGACTTCGATGTTAAGAACTAAGTATACGTCGAAGATGAGAAAGATCAGTTAAAGACGTCAATTAGATTTTAAAGGCTACACCATAAACACAACTACCGAAATACGACAATAAAGAAGGGAGGAAAATATACCTATTTAGCAAAGAATGCCCTGAGGCAATTAACATCGCATAAAAAAAAAACAAAGACCGCGGCTAACATCACGTGTGCAATATGAGCGTCTGTGTTTTCGAATGTAGGGGGCGGACGTGAGTAAGGCTCGCACTGCAAAATAATACGCATTCAGAAGTCGTGAACTGTCTTTATTTCCGTGGGGAATTGTATTTAAATATCGGGACAGATTGGAGCTATAGTGACCAGCTACCTTCTATGAGAGAAATTTTTTGTAGGAATTATAACAACGTCCTGCAAGCGTACGGAAGAATTCTAGCGTAAGAAAACAACTCTCGACCACACAAATAAGAGCTGCTGCTACTGCGGGTGCCCTATCTTGTTCATTATCGTAATATTACGCGAACCAGTGCGAAGATGCGGCAGAAAGCAATGTTTTTGTCTGAAGAAAGAATTCGGATACCAGATGGCGAAATGCCAAAACCCACCGGGGGTACAGGGATGAGGAGCCTGAATGAAGTACACCACTGAGACTACTTATGAATTTTCTTTAGCCGCTTTAACACCCCATTAAATACACAGTCGACTACCCGCAATCGGTTATTGCTGTAGCTCGATTACACCCCGAACATTCAAATGAGGGTGCGGTAGGAAAATGAAGTGTGGCACCTTGTATGTGGTATACAATAATTTGATGCACAAAAACAAATTAGTACCATCCTTAGCCACTCGAAATCCACTAGCGCACGAGGGAATAAATAACTAGTCGCGAACTGTACTCTTGTATTTTTTGAGGGACTGTGGTCCCTTATCGTGTAACCATGGGGTCCAATAAAATTCTCTTGCAAGAACTAATGTACTCAGTGAAAATCTCCGCACTGGATAAAATATACCATCAGCCTGCACGAAGTAATTCGCTCACCGCCTTCAGCATTCATGGAAAAAGCAATAGTTGCTTACTCCTACCGCATCAAATTATGCAGAAAAATTTGCACAAAGAATGCATGTTGAATCTTGGAAGAGCGTCACCAAAATGTGGGAGGGTTGTTGCGGTTACAACAGGTTGTGTTGAGCTGGAGGCCAAATGCTGAAAATGATCCGCACGTAGAAACAGTACGTGACGACGCGAGCAGAATCGCAGTGAATATCGTAGTGACAGTCTAGTAGGAATGTCGTGTTCGTGAATGCATTTCAGGGCCTCAATTCATTGACGCAACGATTTCATGCGGCGGGAAAACCTTTCTGAAACGCCTTCTGCAAAAACTTTGGAAGGCCTTCTTCTTTTTCAAGGCTGCGTAACGCTTCCCCTCAAAACGATCTGCTGAATGCCGCGCTCGAGTCGTACAAAGTCGCGTAGAATCTACATCAGCAGTTTAATGCAGGAAATAAATTCCGAGTGCCGTAAGCATGAGCCACTGTGTATTTCACGGGTGATGTATGACATGAAATAGAAACTCAAACGTCGTTATTTTTTACTGCAGAGCTGTTCCTTCCTCTTCCCTTCCTAGTAGTGCCTGATAAAAGAGATTGCTCTATTTTTTCTTAGAAAAGCAGATTTAGGATGTTAAAATAAAGAGAGAGTCGAAGAGTAGCCCGTCAAGTACGGGGCCCTCCATGGTGTGTGCCTGGCCATGAGGCATTCCCTGTCATTAAAGGAAACCTGTTAATGGTGTCGCTGAGGAAAACGTAAGTATGACTACGAGGGAAGCTTGGTGCCAGTGGTACGTCGTCCACACAGGTCGCAATCCACGTAAGATACTGGTCATTTACAGTCGATGGCAGAGAAAGGAAAGCATGCGAAGAGGTTTTGGTTTCATCCTAAATTATGCTGTACCCTTATGTTCTTCTATTAGTGGGAATCTAGACGGCATATGATCTTCGCTTAAAAACTACTCCACGCTGCAGCGCCACTCCGTGAGCGACTTGCCTTAGCAGTGCTTGCTATAATATTTCCTTTTTCATCAAAAAAATAATTCTAGAAGGAAGCGAAACCTGTCCTGCAGGAACTGGCTTTTTCTGCGACATTTATGAAAATCAAATACTGCCTGCCCCTATTACGAAAAAGAGAAACCCCGCTGAACAAAAATGCCATTTTTTTGTTGTTTCTCTAGTGAAGTTGAAAATTCTCTTTGGATATTATACGCGAAGAAGAAAACAAGTTGGAAACGAAAGAAAAGTGGGCCTGTCACGCATAATTATGAAGTAATGGTTAATTTACTGCTCAAACTTTGTTCCCTTTAATATTTTAGGCCACTATAAGTCACTTCAAAAGTGCCTCTGCATGTTACAGCTTTAGACCTCGGTCGGCTTTGCATTAAAGGAAGCGGCGCGTTTGCCCTCTTTTTACGCGGCTCGTAAACTCACTATTCTAAATGATAAAAACTGTTCATCGTCCTGTCATATCGATGAATTTATCTGTAGAGAAGATTCCACTTCAGGCGTCTGTCGCCAACAGGACAAAGCAAAACAGGTGACCGACCAACTCTTGCGAAATGTTCCGCCTCAACTCAGCCGCCATTGCTAGCTTCACAAGTTTTGCAACCGGAATTTCGATAACAAAGTAGCCTGGCGCCACCAGAGGCGCGGGCTGCGAAGTGCATCCGCAGGGGGTTTCCACCGTGATCGGCATTACTGTATTACGCGCACATCACTTATGCTTGGTGTGAGCGCCATCCATGCGGAAATTGCTGTCCGAAGATATCAGCACGAAATAAGTCTGTTGACGCGCGTCCGGTCGATCCAGTCGGCACAAATGTCATTTACAGCATCGCCCCGCGGGCCGGAGTCCCAGCGCACGACCGCAGCTCCCTGCTGCGGAGCAATATGCAATATTCGTGGCGCAAATGGGAAGAGGCAAAGAAAGGAGGTGGAAATCGCGTGAATGGTGGAATGATGGCTAGACTAGCACCAGTATCACCTCAAAGAGCACATGACAAATTGGTCGGATGAATATATTTAAGCTCGTATCCCGTAGCTTGTGGTGTTAGGGACGTCTGTACAGACAGGCAAGGTTCCCTGCGTGCGTTGAAGTAGGAAACCTATTTAAACTTCAGCTTTGCGAATGAGTTCAGCTATACAATCCTTTCAGTGGTAAGAGATCAATTAAAAATAGATTTCATGGGCAAATTTTACTTATTTACTTGCAGTAAACACATTCAAAAGGAATAAATAAGCATGTCGCTAGAAAGAAAAATGACTTTACAACAAGGTAGAAAAAATTACACAATGCAAAAACTACTTAGATGTTCATTTTTTATGTCGCTCACACTGCTCGTGTTCAGTAAAAGTTCCTTGTGATTGGAGCGCTCTACAAGCACTCAGAAGTTTGGATATTGCTTTTATTTCATCTGAAGCATGCAAGGATTGGACACAAAACTTTCCTAGAACGAGCTGCGGTGATAACCATATCTTCTTTGTGCCTCCTCGAAGCACGAAGCATAATTTTTTTGGAACGCAGCAAATGAAATTGGTTATAGCCTGTAAGTTGCGCTAATTGTTTGTGGTTTCGGAGTGTTTAACGTCACTAAGCGACTGAAGCTGTGAGGGAGCCCGTAGTGAAGGGCTACGCATAGTTCGACCACCTGGGGTTCTTTAACGTGCCCTGACATCGCACACTACACGAGCCTCTAGAATTTCGCCTCCATCGAAATTCGACCAGCCTGGCCAGGTTCGCACCCGCATCTTTCGGGTCAGCAGCCGAGCGCCAGAAGCACAGGGCCACCGCGGCGGCTGTAAGTTGCACTCAAATACCACCGATGTCGAAGCTTAAAAACAACACAGAAAAGTATGGAGGGCACTTAATATTACTTACTTGCTGTGAATTTGAAAGCATGAACGAGGGGTCTTCTGCGCCGGCGATGGCGTAGTACTCTAATGCAGTCTCCACTGTAGCTGATCTGTTCGCTCTGCACACATGAAGGTTGATGATGACGATGACTGCAAAACCCAGGACTGATAGTTTAGCGCGGAGGATGCTGGCCTCCGGTCATGGCTTCGTTTCTTTACGGAAGATTAAGGTTCAGTGTCAGTAGCTCGGATTATTTGTTCTAAGCGTTGCATTCTCCAGTTTGGTATGTGGGGAACGACACCTGTTTAATATGCTGGCATGCAAAGGACACATGGGCCACCCGAATACCTTGGCGCCCCTTCGAGTGCCTATAACCATAGTGCAGGTTAATGGAAAGGCAGCGTGCCAACTTTTCAGCGCCATGCTCAGACTTTTGTCTCCCATGGTCTCAATTTTTGACAGGGCATCCGCATGCAGTCTAATTCTCGCCACTAAAATTTTATATATATTCCAAATTATTCATCGCACAACACTTTACATTTCATGAGGAAAAAATCAGCGCAAGTAGCGTAAAGTACGGTGAGCTTTGGACACTAAATTCAATGTGCAATTTCCGAGAGAAATTGTTTCCAAATAATGGTACAAGGTCACGCATTCGTGACAGTATTCGTGTGAGAATAGTTAGGAAAACTACAGCTAGTACGAAAAAAAGCCCAAAATTTTGCGCTCCTCAATATTAATTTGCAGTTTCAACCCCCGGCACCAATCAGCTATTTTGTTTAGGTTAAGATTCAGAGTTCTTACGTTGCAGTTGTTGGTAGTTTTATCATAAATCACATAATCATTAGCAAATAAAAACATATTTGATTAAATATTAGCTGGTAAGTCATTAATGTATGCAAGAAACAAAAGTGAGCACAGGACAGACCCTTGAGGGATACCTGAGCGAACAGGGGCTAGGAGGAATTAGATTAATTAGCAGAAATAAACTGAACGCGTGGTGTAAGAAAACTACGGATCTAATAAGCGGGCTAGGGTTCATGTTTAAGAGGCTTAGTTTGTGTGAAGGAAGCGAATGACTTTTCTTGTGAAAGCATTTAGCGGAATGAAGAAACATGCAGTCCGTTATAAAACCAGAGTCAAGGTTAGCATGTAAATCATTTGTAAATGTGAGAAGCTGGGTTTCGCTAGAATAGTTTTTTATAAATCCGTGCTGGTGGGAGCAGAAAAGTTTTTTTCGTCAAGAAAGTAATGATATGTGTATGTACGTTCTATTATTTTACAAGGTACCGACGTAAGAGAAATTGGTCTGTAATTAAAAGGACTGTGAGCACCCCCCAGCATTTGTGTATGAGAATTATTTTTTCTATTTTCCAATCCAATGGAAGCATGCTAGACTTACATGTTTGCGAAAATAGGTACTGAAAAATGGCAGAAGAATATTATAGGTAAGAATCTGGTATTTATTTCATCAACGCCAATAGGTACAGGAGTAATTTTCAAATTTTCAATTATTCTTTTGTTGCTTGTCGCGTTACATATTATAGGGTCCATAGAGGAAAAATTCCTCAACTATAGGATGGGACGCTCCCTGTCAGGTGTGGAAGATGTAAATGATTGCACAGACGCTCTGTTTACTCCTTCTGCGCAATACTTGCTGGGCCCCTGATTGCCACACTACGCTCCAAAAACTTATAATTTATTTTAGTAGACCGGGGTGGGTTTTGCTCGATCTTAGCATTGTTAACAGTGTTTTAGTGGCAGCTTTCTTAGTGTGCAAATTTCTGCGACCCTTTATCGTTTCGAAAAAGGCGCCTTTTTGTTTTCAGGTCTTTGAAGGAATCGGTTGTACGAAGGGACTTGATTGTGTGAATAAATACGCTGAAAAGGAGCGTACCGACCGACTGAGTTCAAGATTTTGTTCTTAAACATGCACCAAATCATTTCTACTGATCTGTTCAAGTTGATGATTGTTCATAGTGGTTCGCGTTTATATTGTCAGGAGAATATAGGCTAGAAGCGCAATATGTCGTGATCACTAAGACCAGGTAAGTGAGTTATCAATGAGATGTTCTTGGGTGAATGTCCAGTGGCGAGATGACCATTTGTGACAAACCGAAATCAAAACAGAGTGTAATGAAGTGATTACATTCTGCAGATTAGGGGTTGGCACAAGGACTGATGTGTGACCATACGAAATCTGGAACGTGAACGTCACACATTAGGTACATCGGGGATCCAGGATATCGTATTGTTAGCATGTTCAAATTGTCACGCAGGTCATTGCAGAATGACGAAGAACTTGAGGGTGATGGGTAGCAGACACCTATTACTGTTTTTTTTTTTTCAAGTGTATTATTGCGAGACAACCCCAGATTATTTCAAAATCTGAAATGGTCGGCCCAAGAAAGCCCTTAAATTGGTGACCGATTGCAAGAAGAACACCATCGCCAGCTTTCCCGGTGTTATCGCTCCGAAAAACTGCGCATTTAATTTTGCAATAAAACTCAGAGTTCGCTGTTTTACTTGTGAGCCAAGTTTCTCTAATGCTATGATGTCGGCGTCACGATCGTCGGTAACGGAACAGACTTCATCTTTTTTTAGCAGAAGGCTACATACGTCCGAGAAGAGCACCGAGCAAGCGCACAGCAGAGAACCGCTTCCCCCTGCGTTGCTCTTTTTTCACTGCCATTCGCATCCCGAGCGCAGATTACGAGGACTGCCACCTTCTTTGCATTCTCGAAAGTCTCCATTTCAGTTATGATATTATTAACTTCACTGAAAACCTAAGTGTTTCCAACGATAATTTTTTTTGTTTTAATACAGCTTGAATGGCTATTTAATGATTTTCCTAAATTCTATGACCTTTTTTCGACAGTGTCTTGTCGCAGGACGGTAGTCTTAGCTCACTGATATGTTTTCTTCCTTTAGCACTAGGCGCTTGGAAAGGATTAGCTCTTTACTACTGTATTTACTACTGACCGTGCTTTCGCCGTGACAAATCGCCTTATTCGGTGTGCTCTGGCTATGTTGCTGCTTCAAATGTCTACTTTGAGTGTATCGCCAAAAATTTGCAGCATTTTCTTCTTCAGACTTTGAGTGCGTTGAGTCTGTGTAATCAGACACGCCGCAAAATAGTAAGTTATTTTTTCGAGCACGGTTTTCGGCGTCGTTAGGCCTTGAGTGAACTGTGCAGGTATCGTTTTTATAGCAAGACATGCAATCTCGCAAGTCGTCGAGATCGATTTGTCTTTGCTCAAGTGCAATGGTTTGCTGTTCAACTTTGTTCAATCTGTTTTTCCCAGCTTTCTCACACAGTTTTCGCTACTTCCGTGTTGAATTCGTCTTTGGGATAAATTCTCCGCCCTGTAAGCACTGACCGCCTTGGTTTAGTTCACCTGCATGTCACAGAGATTATTTAACATTTTATGCTTTTTTTTTCCGCGACACTACACACCCATTAGTGCGTGCAGTCCTGCAAGTCAATATATTTGACAGTTTACAAATCCTCATTGTATCTTTCAATGTTTCCGATAGGCCGTGTTTGTGGAGATTAACGAATGGTGTGCCCCGCCGCGGTGGCTCAGTGGTTACGGCGCTCGGCTGCTGACCCGAAAGACGCGGGGTCGATCCCGGCCGTGGCGGCTGAATTTCTTGAAGGCGAAATTCTAGAGCCCCTGTGCTGTGCGATGTCAGTGCACGTTAAAGAACCCCAGGTGGTCGAAATTTCCGGAGCCCTTCACTACGGCGTCTCTCATCGCCTCAGTCGCTTTGGGACGGTAAACCACAATAAACTAAACTAAACTAACGAATGGTGTGTTTGGCGGTTCGTTTCCAACTTGCTCGTTTCGCCCCCTGTTTTCAGTGTTGAGGAAATGGTTGTACAAAGATTTCATTCGTATGCTCTTCACTCCGTCCATATACCTTTCTGTGTATTTTGATTTACCCATGACGTGCTTAAGAGAGTAAGCAAAATGCTCATCCCGCCTTGTACAAAGATAAGTTTCTATTAGCTACACACGAAGACCAGTTAAAACATGATTAAAGAAAAAAAATATTTTTGTGTCTGCGGTAAATAGCCGCCTTTGTAATCCTCCCGAAACGATTGAGCATTATTTCATCAATTGCCGAGATGCAATACACTTGTTGGATATTATGCAACGGACATTAAAAAAAAACTTAGTTTGACACTCCGTTCTGTGCGGTATGTCACTGCACCGCTCTTAACTGGTGAACCGTTGACAAGTTGTTTCTAATTGGATTACACAGCCTCGGAAAATTAAGCAGGACGGACCGACATTGTGGATCTGTTGCTTCTGCAAAAGACCACATCAGAAAAACGATTGTACACCTAAAAGAATGCATGCTCAGACAAAGTTCGAACCGGGGTGGCACTCACTCTTACTGCTGTGCTCTTCATGGCCTTTTTGTCTAATGCTGTGTAGCTTATGTGCGTTCTGTTAGGATGTGTTATGTGCTCTGCATTGCCTATTTTCGCGTGCTTGATTTCTCGGGTGTGCCGTGTTATGCATCGTGTTGAATTGTCACTGATCGCTAATGTTTGCGCATATTTTACACACATAAAACACTGCAATACTGCAATAAATTTCTTCATTAAAAAAGCGGTGATTGCGTGGTCCGTTAATAATGTGGTCAGCGAAGCCCATCTATTCACCACGACCCGTGTTCAAAACATCTTCGAAATAAACATTTTTTTTTTCCAGATGATGTAGGTACTGCCGATGACGTCATCAGGTCCTGGGGTGTTTCGCTGAGTTTCGCGTGGACGGTGGGTCAACACCGGATTTCTTGCTGATGAGCCAAGTGATGCCTTTCCATTAAAAATTGCCGACATTGTCGATTTTCAGGACGCAGATTGGGTGCCCCAATTCACCCAACATTTAGGTGTTACGGGGTGCTTCTCCATGCTTGGTGCAATCATGCTTGTAAGATTTCACGACAGCTCTTCGCACTTTTTATGTTTCCGTTAGTCATATGCACGCAGTAATGTTTGAATAGCTAACAGGGCCACGTATTTCCATAGGGCATCATAGTCCAGGCTAATCCTGATTTTAGGACTACACGCAGTGGTAACATTCGCGGCAATATGATGCGTGCCAGATAAGAACAGCACTGTCGCGGTCCTGCAAGCGTTATACTAAAACGTAGAAACCTTCGGTCATGTTCAATGCGCACAGCTGATATCACAAAATTCACGCACTGCAATGTCGCTTAGTAGCTATTCCATCTCGTTAGCCTGCAAATATCCATGGAGCAGTGCGCTCACTATAAATTTTTAAACAAAACATATAGCAACAATGTATTAATATTTGGCAAACCATTCCGGCAACGCAGCAAACGACGCTGCTCGGCTGGCAGCGATCCTCATCGGAGCAGTTCGTGGCACCGCCGCAGCCTGGCGTCGATTTCGTGAAAATGGCAATTACAGAGTACGGCAAATCAAAGTAGAAAAATTGGCATAACCGCAGCACTAATTGTGTGTGTTATGCACACCTCAGCATATCCTCTCTAACTAGTGGTTTCCCTCCTGTTAGCATCTATTGGCCTTGGACGTACCTTTGATCACTTGGATGCTCACTCTAATTGTTGAGCAGAAAGAAGCGAAAACAGGATAGAAGCAGGTGAAATAAAAGATACCGGAAACCAGAGTGCAACGTTCACTGTTCCATAACCAACACTCCATTCTTATTGTGGCTATTAGAATAATGTCTTACACTTCAAAAAACCTTGAAAGCAGACTGGCTTTCAAAAATCGTAATATTCATCACAACCATGAGGTTGTATGCAATGCGATTGAAGCAATGAGTCCTTATAAATTGCTTTTTTGAACTACTTACAGGGGGTACATCAGCAGTCATCTGAAAGCTGCGCATGAATGTCGTAGAAGAAGCACAAGTAACATCACTCTGAAATATTTTCGGAGCCGGAACGATTAACGTACAGCCCAACAGGATAGTATGAAGGCATAAAGGGTTCCATCACGGCGACACAAAATTTATATTCATTTTTACGCACTGCTTACCCTCGAAAAGTATTGAGAGCCATGGATCGTCAATAACTAGGTATTCAGTATTTTTCTCCTCATGATTCATCATTCGCGAAGAGACATTATCCCTCTAACTATTAAATCCAGAGAGCAATTTGGGTGAATGACTGGTACGCGTGCAGAATGAATACAAAACATATCTCCCAAGCATTATAGGCACCTTTATGTAAATGATGTCTTCTTGCTAACCGGCCGCGTACACCCTTTGCGTAAATTTTCGATGCCCATCGCGACTTTCTACCATCCAAGTTTGCAACAGCCTCTAGACCGTTCTCTTCATTATGTAGCCTGCACCAACCTCGTGTGCTTTTTTCCGTACCAGGCATCAAAAAGAAGGCTGATTTATCGCCGACAGCAGTGAAACAGAGCCCTCGTAAATATTTGCATGAGAAACACGGACACCGACTGCACGTATACACTGATGGCTCAGTGACCCCCTTCAGTTCCTCGGGCTCCGTGGTCATCCCCGTAAGGACCATAGTTAAGAAAATGAAAGCATTACACCATACTTCATCGACTGGGGCAGAACTCACCGCTATTCATGTCGCCACTGAGCTTATTAAGAAAGAAATACCCCAGCAATGGTCTGTTTTCACTGATTCGAAAGCAGCCCTCCAAGCCTTAGAGTCTGCTCTTCGTCAAGGATCTCATGAACAACTGGTCGCGGAAATCCGAGAGCTACACCACACCGCCATAAATAAAGGGCACAATATTATCTACCAACGGCTGCCAGGATACAGCAACCTCGCAGGCAACCACTGCGCGCACGGGGCCACGCAAACTGCTCACCAAAAGGGCGATTTTGTGACCACCCCATCTCGAGAGCCGACGCAGCGGGTAGGCTTAATACAATGGCGCGAGAAATCACGCTTGCCTTGTGGACTTCCGGCCAGTTTTCTTGCCCGCCTTTAATTTCCCTGTATCCTGACCTGAAGCTACGGCTTCCATCCGGCTTACCACGACGTGAGGCGACTTTTTTGTGTCGCATCTGGCTTGATGTCACATGGCTGTGACCACGACTATGACAGGCATGGCTGATAACCTTGCATGTGAAATCTGTGGCCGTAATGAGACCATATCTTATATTATTTGTGAATGTCCAGAGTACAGTTCTGCAAGACATTCTCTCTGCCTTCCGCTGGAACTCACCGCTTCACACCCCCTAACGGAGATGAAGATTTTAGGACATTGGCCGCGGCGATCACTGTCGGGCCTGGGCAGGAGCCTGTTCCTTTGTCAAAGCCTTTTAACCTTCTTTTTTTTCTTATCTCTTCCTTTTCTCTCTCACCTTTATATACGCTAATCCTTTCTCCCCCAGTGCAGGTAGCAGACTAATTTCATCTACTGGTTAACCTCTCCGCCTTTCCTCTTCCTCCTCCTTTATGTAAATGAAGAAGTAGCGCATGACATATTCTTTCAACGCACCACAGCCATGTAAACTAGGTTTATCTGCTTCGAGATTCCTCTCGGGCTTTCTACGTACCCCAAAGGGTACAGCCCGCAAGCATAGAGGGGTTGAACGCAGAGTGCGTATGCTGGTTAATCTGCCCGCAAACGCGCAGATTCAAAACATCCCAGAGTCAGCGCCCACGCAATTCACAACAATTATGCCATGCTGCTGCACGCCACAAACTTAGAGGCAAGCTTACGGCCACTTGAACTGCATGGACTCCACTTACGTCAGCGCTTTCCCAGAAAACGTCCTGCAGAGGAGATTGAGGCAGAATGTAATGGAGGTATTTCATATTAATTCAGATAGCAGCGCCGCCTTCAGAACGGTGCTCATTCATTAACCCCAAAAGAGCTGCTTGTTTTTGTCCAGAGGCAAAAGTTCTCCATTCATATTTGTGAGATACACGCAGCGTTGGACGTTTTATTTCCAAAAGCGTTTTGCATTGTCTCCTTTGTTGTGTGTATATATCTTGCATGCCTTATCTCAATGCGGAATACTCGCTACGTTCAGCTGCCCCAAAAACGCCTGACTTGTTTTGACAGCGCAGAAAATGAGTTTCGGTTCGTGCGCCTGCATTCATGTTCACGCAACTATTTTCAAAGCAATGTTTTACCTCTTTATTTATTGCCTCTTGTGGGTTACCAAGCTGAAGCCATCCCGGAGTGAAATGGTATGGCGTGTTTGTTATTGTTACGTACCAGACTTCCTAGGGCGCATGCTTTTTACACAGAAGTGGAAACAACTCTTTTGCCCTTTAACGCGAGAGTATTAAGGAGCTCGTGAGGCGGAATAGCTGCCGTCGTCGCCGGTGTCTCCGCAGTCTAAGGCTGCTGCGGCTCCGTCGCATCGTTCGAGGTCAAAAATATCACGAGAGCCGCCGGAAGAGCCCTTGCGAAGCTGTCACCCCCCCCCCCCCCCCCCAAACCCTTCACCCCCCCCCACCCCATCCCCGCGTGGCTGCCGATAGGGGCTGACACCCTTGCCCCTCCCCGCGCTCCGCTGCCGATAGCGGCTAACAATAAGCGGCGGCCGGAGAAGCCTATCGCGTTCTACTCTTAAAAGCGAAACTTAAGCGTCCGCCAATATATTTTCTTTGTCCACTTTATAGCACACCACAACACGTAAATGAGAGAGAGAAAGCGTACCCGTTCCCACTCATCCTTGTGTACTTATTTGTACACGCAGCGGGAATTAAATTCTATACGTGGACGCCCAACACGTGACTTCGCCTCACACGGAGGAATTTGGCAGTTTCAGGAAGGGTGAGATTTCTAAAGTGTGTGAATGCTTTATATTGTTATGAGAAGCAAATCTGTGACGTGGTATTTGGAATTTTCAGTGGATAAGAAACGAATTGAGTGAAGTGGACGCATAGTGGACGAGTGGAGTGGACGCAGCAACTTACCTTGTCATATTTAGGACGATAATACTCCGCCGCCTACCTTCCAGTTCTCAGGCGGGATTTACGAAGTTCGCTGAGTTAAGTGCGGCTTCAATAATATTTCGTCCACGCGACATAACTTAGTACCAACTAAGTACAGCATTTATTTGTTTACGAGGGAGAGATGAATATCTTAAATTTCCTCAGCGATTACGCGCTGGACTTTAAAGTACCTATAGGGGTGGTGTCGTTGCGACTTGCCTCATCTACAAAGCGAAAAGGTTACTTAAGTTTCGCACAAGATAGCATTCAAGTTAAATTGCCGTGTTTTGTCGATACGAAAACCAGAGAAAAAAGAAAAAGTTCCTGAATCAGGGGCGGAGTGCTTTCCTACTCTGGTTGGATCAACAGTTCGTTTCTCAGGATCGCACGAACTCAAAAGTGCTCTCAACAACCACTCTCCTACTAGTACAGGCTGGCAGACACTGCCCGGCTATGCTCAGAGATATCAATAATGGTTGCTGGAATGAAAAAAAAAAACATTGCTCTTTACTGCTCCCCGGAGCTAAGCCTCATGATTCTCTAAACGAATGGCACCATACATGCCGCTTATTTTACAGCGGGAGCTATTTCAGGGACACAGGCGAAGCTCGGAATAAGTTTTCAACGTACAGGGTCTGTTCTGAAAGTAGTAGGACTGGTTTTTTTCTGGGCGAACGGGCGGACGAGGGGTGGTCTGAGCGCAGGATCGTTTTAGGGGGATATTGGGAATGCTGGGGAAAATCGGCACTCGGCTCTCGGCCGTTGAAGAGAGGAGGTCGCTTGTACTGTGAACCCCTGTAGAAACGTCTCGTCACGCGGTATCATCCAGCGTTTACTGGATCAGCGATACGCGATCAACTTTTGAGTAAATCTTGGTAAAACGGGCAAAGAGACTCACAAAATGACTAAGGAGGCCTACGGTGCCGCTTCCATGGGTAGATCAGGTGTTTTTTGAGTGGTACAAGCTGCTCCGAGAAGGTAAGGAAAGAGTGGAGGAAGACTACCGCTCCAAACGCCCTTTGACCAGCAAGACCAACGAAAATGTGTACCGAGTGAAACATTTACTTAACAGTGATCGTAGAATGAGTATCAGAATGATTTCTGATGACTTGAGCATTCCTCAAACCCAAGTTTTTGATATCGTGACAGAAAACTTATCCATGAGGAAAGCGTGCCCGAAGTTGGTGCCGGGAGTGTTGTCAGAGGAGGAAAAGGCCAACCGGTAGGATCTTCTTCATCATGTGAATGAGGACCCCGATTTTTTGCCCAGCACAAGGCGGAAACGCTGCCTTAGCTCCCCTACAGTCTCGATTTGGCCCCGCCAGACTTTTTTCTATTCCCGAGAATAAAATCGACGCTCAAGGGGAAACATCACGGATCGGTAGAGGTGGTTCAAGAGGCCGTGACGAGGGAGTTAAACAGCATTCTGGTCCAGGCGTTCCTGGAGGCGCACGAAAACTGTGAAACTCATTGGCAGCAGCGTGTAGGTGCGGAAGGGTGCTACCTTGAAAAATTGTAATCCTTTGTACTATTCTTTTGAATAAATTTTGTTTAAAAAAATGAGTCCTAGTACTTTCAGAACAGACCATGTATTTGGTGAGCCCGTTAGGTATGCTGCACCTGCTACACGGGACCGCAACGCGCGAGGGAAGAAGCTGAGGGCTCTCGCAGCAGTGTCGGCGGCAACGTTTACGTCACAAGTTTCGCCACACAAAGCCTCCTGCAGGTGAGGAGGTGCCAGTGGCAACTTCTACGCGGTTCGGTGTCCTGGAAGCTACGGGAGAAGCGTAGTTTGCAGCGTCCCTTCTCCACCTCGTGGCATGGATAAAGGTGGGCCTCACGACGCACCGGACCGGCGCGCTCGGATTATGGGAAGACGTGCGAAGGACTCACACTGATTCAGCGTGGCCAGCTACGGAGTAGCCTAGTATACATGAGCCCGACGTTGCGGGTCGACTCAGGGGCCGAGTTGAGCAAGGTCAACCCAAATTGATGACTGTCTGTTTACATGAACTCGATTCTAGCGAGTCGACTCTCGCGGCGCGCCCTGCGCGGCGCGACTGCACGAGTAGTAAATCGGCGCCCACTTCTGTTCTCCCTTGCAGAAAAGCTTTCCCCAAGCGTGAAAGAGGACTAAGTGTAATTTGCAGGGGGGGCTGCGAGTCAACCCACTCTCTGCAGTCGGGCTGGCCCAGCCCGATTCGACGGACGCTTAGCTCGACCCCCTAGCTTACACATGCACCCGACAGCCCGTTTTCATCCCGATAGCCTACTAATGTCAATATACTTCAGTATCAACTTACTTTGTGAAAACAGTGGCCTTGAAATTTTTTAAGTGTTATGGGCATTTTATAAAAGCCCACGTGCGTTAAGTGAACACACCTGTAATGTTTCCGAATGTTTAAGCAAGATAGGCGCAGTATTGAACACTGCGGGTGACGAATACAATGATGCTTTGGATATGGGTCACCAGAAGAAGCAAAAGATATCAAATGAAATTCTAAGTTGTAGTTATTAAAAGAGACCCTGGAAGGGAAACGCAAAAAGTGCCCGTGTGCTGTGCGATGTCAGTGCACGTTAAAGATCCCCAGGTGGTCGAAGTTATTCCGGAGACCTCCACTACGGCACCTCTTTCCCTCTTTCTTCTTTCAGTCCCACCTTCCTCCCTTCCCTTACGGCGCTGTTCAAGTGTCCACCGAGATGCGAGACAGACACTGCGCCATTTACTTTCCTCAAAAACAATTTTGAATTCAGTTCCAACCGTGCAAAAGAAAGGATGCCGACTCCTCTTGACTGTATTGAATTTAAAGACCGCAGTGAAATGCTCAGACATAAATTGTTCACATTCTTCAGACAAGGACAAAAGTCTCGAACTTCGTATGAAACGCCTCATGCGATCAGGCAGTGATCGGGCAGTTCCAGAGGGCACTGCTAATGTCCCGCGTAGCCAGCAAAGCGAGAAGGCCGCTCGCCGGAGGCGATAAAAAATGAACACGAAAAAATAAGCATAAGAGGTTCGGCTGCAATGCTTATCGAAGATAGGAGTCGCAGTATAGGGACGCGTGTCTCGCTTCAGCACTTTTACGATTGGCACAGATATTTCAAAACTGAGTTTCAGAACTGCCTAACGCAACATGCACCAGATTTCAGCGCAGCTCCAGGCGTTATTGCCGCTGTGAAAGCAATGATCCATGAACACCGGGATAACTATCGACTAGATGGCGCAAGAAGTTACGATTAGTCATGGTTTGGCGCATCAAATCATCGGCAACGTCTGGAACTTTCACAAAGTTTTGCTCGAGGGGTGCTCAAACATACGACTGCCAAACAAATGGAGAGGCGTGTGGACATCTGTATAACGCTGTGACAGAGTTACAAGGCTGAAAATGATGAATTCAGACTCCTTCCAGTACGAGGACTTCAGAATACGACTACTGTAAGCCAACTCTATCCAGAGACTAAGCGAGCTCGCACGGAGTTGTGAAATTTATCGGTACAGAAACTGAAGATGTTCCTAGCAACTCTTTAGGGCCGTATAATAAAGGGCGACGCTGCCCTAGGGCATCCGAGAACTTATCGTGGAACGGTATTGTTGTAGCGGCGGGTGCCGCCCAAGTACACGAACTGCTAGCAACCAAACAATCCCCCCTTTATTGCCACATACAGTTATATATATACACATAGCGACACTGGTGCCTCTGGCGGCAGGTGATCCCAAGCCGGAGCCGAAACCACATATACAACAGGTATGCATCCAAGAAGCTCAATGCGAACATCTATTCGCGCTGAGATCTGCTCTAGAACTCTCCCCCCCACCCCCCACCCTACCCCAAGATTGGCAATGAATTCAAAACGTGACATCTTGCTGATTTCTAGTGTGCACTTTCGACACAATCATGTGCAGTCACATTCATCACGTGCAGAAGCAGAAATAGCAAATCTCCGTTTAGAGCGTTTTTCTTCGCCCATTTTTATAGAGCGTAATCACTCGACCTGAAACCTGATGATTATTGCTTATTCGTATCTATAGTCTTGGCGCTCTTCGGCGAAGCTGAACTCGCTGCATTCAAATTTTTAAAAACTTCGACATCGTCATTATGAATACGAAAAGTTTAAATCATTAGCCCGGCTACAAAAAAGGTCACCGCAGGATATGCTCAAATTAGCGATGCTACGTGGCGGCTGTGTCCACCGGGCACTCTTCTTTCTATTCCGGCGTCCACCCAGCTGTTGACAACAGCCTCCTCCACCTTTGGGAAGCCAGACGTAGTCTTATAAAACGGTGGAAAAAACTGACACAACCGAAAACTCAGAATTTCAGTAGCCAAGCTTACTATTCAAGTGGACCAATACGCATGGGACCTCGCTCGCACCAATTGGCTAACAAGTGAAAATCCCTCAAAGGCCACCTAGACACCAAGACTACGTGGAAGCTTCTGCGATGCCCAATTGACCCTTCGAAAGCGAAGAGTGAACAAAAAAAGAAATTTGCATCGAGCCCTACGCAGCTTTCGCGGCACAGATCACGAACTCGTGGATGAACTCACGTATCGCTATATATGCATCGCGAGAGCCGAACAACCCTGCAATAAGGAGTACCGGGGGAAACCGGATGGAGACCTAGATAGAGACTTTACTTTAGAAGAAATCATTGCAGCACTAGCAGATATGCGCCGCAGCAAAACCCCGGTACAAGACATAATTACTGTCGGACTTCTGGCCAACCTCGGCACGGAGGCTCTGCAGCAACTCACGGATTACATAAACGAATGCTGGCATACCGGCACCATTCCACAAGCATGTAAAACAGCCAATGTGCACTTTATCCTCAAACCCGCCAAGAAAATCAGCATCAAAACCTGCGCCCCATATCCATATCCCTCACGTCGTGCGCAGGCAAACTCATCGAAAAGGCAGTCCACGCACGTCTCTCTAATTATCTTCAGGACAACGAGCTACTGCCACACACGATGTTTGGATTCAGGGCACACTTGTCGACCCATGATGTACTTCTGCAACTCAAACGCTAAGTCATTGATCCCTCACGCAGAAACAGTAACCGAACGCTTCTAACCCTCGACCTCAAGGGAGCGTTTGACAACGTCAAGCACTCCACGATCCTCAACAACCTCCGCAGCACGAACTGTGGCCAGCGAGTTTACTCATGCATCTGCGATTTCCTTGCGCACAGAACCGTCAACATCAGCACCGGAGCAAAACAAACAATGCAAGTGAAGATGGGCACGAGAGGCACTCCCCAAGGGGCTGTACTATCCCCACTTCTCTTCAACTTTCCACTCCTAAATCTCCAACCCCTTTTCAATCAGGTACAGGGGATACGCCACGCCCTGTACACTGATCACATAACCATCTGATCAACCACGGGAAGTATAGGAATTATTGAAGAGCAACTACAAACAGCGGAAACAACAGTACCAAATTATGCACGGGCGTGTGGACTAACCTGCTTTCACTAAAAATCCCTTCAACGCAAAAATCAGGACACCATCGACATCCGCGTTGACAACCACCCCATCAAGGAAGTTCACACCCTCAAGATACTGGGTCTGTTCATAAATAACTAAATAAATATTCATAAATAAATGTTCATAAGTAAAGTGTTGGTCAAATGTTTAGAGGAATCCCCCAAGGTGGAGTAAATTTGTAATAAGGGAGTAATTACTCATTGGCATCCACTCAAGCGCAGCCATACGGCTACAAAGGAAAGCATTTAGCCCGGTCATGTGCATTAGTCCGGTCATGTTCAAGAGGGTACGGCCGGGTGCCGTACACTCTTGGCGGGTGCGTCCAAACTGAGGGCGCAGGTGAAAATAAATAAAAGCAAACATGCTACAGAAAAAATGACTTCAAAGAGCGAGCACTAGCTGATAACGAATACCTGAATACACTAGAAAGCTAATTCCATTGCAGCGTGCATCAACACCAGCACAAAACGTTCGCTCAGCATAGGTATACTAGAGCACTAGTACAGTACGGGACAAAGCTCTCTGGACCGCGTTATCCGCAAACGAAGCCGATGGTGCAAGTATCAGCCCCTGGTTTTGATACCACAGTTGAGGAGATGGAAGTAAAAGCCTTCTTCTTTCCCCTCCGCAGGTGTGGACTCTATTATGCGGCGAATAATATAGCTATCGGCTTCGTTTGAGGGTCACGCGGCCCAGAGTCTTTTGTCCCCAACTGTACATTAGTAGTACTAGAATACAAGACTTCTGAAACTACAAATACCAATGGTAGACGTAAAATGCTCGTCGGAAGCTTTAATGGTAAATTAGAACAAAGAAGCCCAAAGCGTTCACTAACAATGTAACCCACTTCCATGCAAGAAGCATCGCGAATAAAACGCATAAAGTGGTGCAGACGCCATAATAAGCAGGGTGCGTAATCACCAAAGCAGCCTTATGCTGTCAGCCCGTTTTATGTTGCTGGGACAACTGAGTGCAACTAAGGCGTAAATAAGAGGGCCCTCCACTAAAACTCGTTTAGATATGCGCTGGCTTCTTTTGCGATAGAAGGTTTGAGCGGAGGACGCATTGTTTTCGTCCTGAACAAACCAGAGTCAGAGGCTTGCGAGCCAGCACCAGGAAACAAAGAGGCCTTTTCTACCTGGCTTAGCACAGAACGAGAGCACTTTGCGTAAGCGAGGACAATGCAAAACATGCGGTGGGCTAACACAATCATGCTCGTTAAGATAACGATCACACTGACGAGGGGCCAAAGTGCGGCGAAACTTGCTTACCGCTCTGACGGGGAATTCGGGAGCTTTCTACGTGCGTGGCTTTAATGAGGGCTACATGAAGTAAGCAACCAGCCTAATAGTTGTCGACTGGAGCTCTCTGTGGACGCCTGGTGTTTTTCGGGCTGTTTTTGCCTATTTGCTTCCATAGAGCACAAAAGGAGAGCAGGCAAGAGAAAGTTTATGGAGTTCATTGTGCGTGGCAGGCCAGGCGTACCTCGCATTACTACGGAGCTTTTTGCCCCTGGTTGTGGCTTGAAGTTCCAAATAACTAAGTGCGGAAGATAGAACTTCACTCTCTATGCCACATCTCACGGGACATAATGGTATGCGACTTTCACAATAATAAAAATGCTTGAGGCTTAAACCACGAAGAAAACCGAGCAAATTGTCTCCACACTGTTCGGGTCATCTTTTCAAAGACGTGAAGTGTATGTTAGTGCTAATAACATTAATAACTTCTATTGAGAAGGTAAAATTGTGGCATGAACAGTTATTCATTCCTGCGGAAGTTGTTAGCGAGAAAACTTATTTTCAGTGTAAGCGTATTTTAAAAAAGAGGACAAGAAGGATAAAATCTTAGTTCGAAAACATTATATCCGATGGGTAAACAACGAACAAAATCTTTCGACATTTGTACTCGTGCTGTGTTTGTAACAAGTGAAATAAATATATAAAATGACATCAAATACCTATCCGCGACTGGGATTCGAAAGAGCAGCTGCGCGAACAGATCAGCTTCCGTGGCCACTGCACGAGACCACTAGGATATCGCCACAGCCGAACACATTTCGTCTGAAACGGCAACACACTTGCGCTGTGCATTACGCATTGTCTTCTACATCAATTAAAGCTACTATAAAACTAATATTCGACCTTCGCGCTATGTGGCGGTAGCGACAGAGAGATGTGCGCTGCATGAGTTGACGTTGACAACACTGCAGCAGAAACGCGACAACACAGCATAGGCAGCCGGCGTACATTGAGTAAATTGCCATTGACGATGAAAAAGATGAAGACGCGCATAACTGGCTCCCAAGGTCAGTGTACAGCTCAATCGCGTTTTCATGTACGTGGCGGTGGTTTCCACTTGCAAAAAAAACTTAGCTTTCGCGTAATATTTCGTACTTAGCTTTGCTAAATCACGAGCCATTTGTTATTGTCTCTATAGAGTTTAAATGGAGTGGGTCATAACAGGTGGAGTCCTTAGTCTAGGATCCCCCACTTAAGGCAAAGTCCTGACACGTAATAGCCAGGGTGTCGAACCGGAATTTTTTCGGGTTCGGTTCAGGTTCGGTTTCACACCTTTCGGGTTCAGTTCCGGGTTCGGCTCCAGAGCGACATTCCGTTCCGGTTCGAACCGGTTCGGACCCTACTGAACCGGTTCAAACGGGTTCAAACGGGTTCAGGGCAAACAAAAAAAATTAGAACGTACCGTATTTTCCGGTGTATAAGACGCACCCTTGTATAAGACGCACCCGCCATATATGCAGGCTGTAATTGGAAAAGTTGGTAGATAAGACGCACTGATGTATAAGACGCACCCCAATTTACCCTGTTAGGCTAGTAAGGATTAATTAAACATCCTTGTGCGACCATCGCCAAAATGCACCGTACCTGTGAGAGGTTATTAAACAACTCGAAGTAATCGAAAAAGGCAACACTCCCGCCATACCCGCCCACGTTCTTGCAAAAAAAGAAAAAAAAACGAAGGAACTCTCCTTATGTCCATAACAACATTACATTTTTACTTAAAACCTTCGAAGTTTTAATCTTCGGATGCGCTATCAAAAAGTTTGTCCATTTCTGGAGGCAACGCGGCTGAAACATTCTCTTCGCACAATGTACGTACTACGTATACGCGGAGCAAACAAAGTTGCAAAGGATGAATAAAAAAAAAACGCCGGCTTGTCTTGGCTTGTCTTGACAATGGCGAGAAGCACGATTGTCACCACCAATTTGGCGTTTCATATTTCTTTTGCTCGGGGCCTCCGAAACGGCCGCATGTTTATGAACCCGGAAGTCGTCATCCCCGCCGTTTCATGATAAAGTTCACCTAAAAAAGTTCCACACCGCGGTCCCGGTATGGACTTATTAACCGTGTTACAACCGCATCATTGGTAGTGATATATTTTGGTGAAAAAAGCTTGCACGTGAACCTGGGTAACTTCTGAACTCGCAAAAAAAAAAAAACGAAAAATTCGCATATAAGACGCACCCTTGTATAGGACGCACCAGCAAGATTTTTGAAAAAAAGCCGCGTCTTATACACCGGAAAATACGGTAGATGGGTTTTAATCAACCTTGTTATGGTGTTTACTTCTTCTGTGGCATCGATGTATGAAATAAAAAATGCAAAAATTTCTTTAATGCAGGATGTTCTCACTTTACCCACTTTATGTATTGTCCGCGGCAAAAAGATGAATTTACGGCACGAGCCGAAAAATGAAATAAACTCGAAATAAAATGTACGGCTATGTGTATGCTATAATCCTTCTGAAGATGTATAAGGCGAAAAGCCGGTGGATTTTGCATCTACACAACTCTCCAACTTGAGGAATTTCAGAGACCCCGTCGCGCGACAAATTGGTCTTTTTGAAGCTCGAGTCAATCGGCAATTTTTTGTACGCAGTACATTTACGCGGGCCCCCACATGACCGCCGCACCAAGCCTCTACGTTCCCGCGCACTATTGAGAAACGAAGCTGCCATGTATCGGCACCTATATACAGACAGACACCTTTGTCGTCCCGAAACCGACTTGCCAGTCACCCCCCCCCCCCCCCCCCTTTCCTACATGGTACAAGAATATGCGAGAACCCCTCCATCACCTGTCCCCCACCGAACGAGAGCCTCGTGGGAGCACTAGCTCTCCCTAACACCCTCAGCATACCAAAGCATATTTTATTGAAATCTCCTCTTCGATATAGCCTTTGTGAATCGCTTTATATATCTCGAGCCCCGGTTTCTCAGTATCTTCAAAAAGACAGCTACTCGTGGATTCTCGCTAGTAAAGTGCGAAATTCCGAATATGACTTATTATGATGACGTCGGCCTGTTTTATCCAGATAAAAAGAGTATGATGAAAAAAAAACACACTTGGATAGGTTAGGTTGAGGTGCTTCGTTTCTGCACCGACACAAATTGGTAACATCTTCGTTGGGATGTTGCGTTTCAACATACTTGCAAGTGCAGCATTCTGCTAGGAAGAGGGTGTACTTGCACTACGTAGAATTTTTGTAACTTTTCCTGGGGGGCTATCAAAGGGAGCCGGTGCTTCTACAGAATTCTTTGCGCCCTTGGTAGAGTCTG